>NW_006772915.1:433261-442670 GCF_000442215.2 Lipotes vexillifer | reverse complement strand
GGAAAGAGAGGCTACTTCTAATCTACTACATTGATTAGTTGAAAAATACTTGCCTCCTTGGATTTCAGTAGCCTGGAGAAATCCACCCCTTAATGAGGAATTTCATCAGCTATTAATTAATATGCAAATCTATGCAAATAACATGCAACTCCTCCTGTGCCTCTGGAGACAGGTTTTTTTTTCAACAGGATTACTTTACTGGGCCAATTCAACTGGGTAGAAAAAGCCCTTTGTAAATGGGATTTTCATATTAATAAGAGCTGCCATGGATTGAATATCTGGCATTTGAAGTATCTATCTGTTTATAAGCCTCCAGCACAGAACTGGGCAACTTCCAGACAGCACCTTGGAGTTGGAACCCAGTTCTGCCTACCAAGCCAAATAATATGAAAGCCATGATCTTAAATAATGCTCTGCCTCTACCATTAGTTTGAGGCATTTCACCCAAAGAGCCAAGTTCAAAGCCTAAAAAGTCAGTGCCAGTTTAATTTCAACTTTAGGAAGCTTGCAGAGTATATGATAAGAGTTTTTAGAAACAACATTTTCTCTTTCTGATGATAAAATAACTATTGACAGGCAGATAAAAATGGAAGTTAAGTGCACATTCTGGGGTTGGGGGCCTGGGTTTGAGCTCAGGTCTACCACTTCCCAACAGTGAGAAAGGGGCCAAGTGACTTTTAACCTCTTTTTGTGTCTCAGTTGCCCCATCTATAGTCGGGAGATAACTCACAGGGTTGATGTAAGGATTAACTGAGTTTATTCAAATAATGCCCTTAATTGCCTTTCATATTTGCACTGTACCATCTATAGCCAATGAGGATCCTTTTAAGTTGGCTTTTGTGTCCTTTTGAAATGACCCCATTATTCTTAGATAGCTTCCCTGCTTTCTGTACAGCTGTCGCAGGCATTTCCTTCCTCAGACCTGGAACCAGGTATTTCTGCATGATCTCTGGTTACCTTTGTGGGGAATGGTTGATGGAGACCACAGTCTGAGTTGAACAATACTCTGTACTACTGTTCAGGCTTTTTCATTGCTTCTCGACCTTTTCAGTGGCAAAAATAAATACATACATAAATAAATAAATAAATAAAAATAAATAATGCATTAATACTGATACTTACAATTCAAATTGATCATTCCCTCATAATGATCTGTTACATAACTTCTTAGGTTTTATCCTTGTACCTGTTTTCCCTTATAGTGAAAATTTTGCTTTCTAATCTCATTAACATAATTATAAAATTCAGAAACCTATAGTTAGACTGATAAAGAAAAAAGCAGAGAGGCCTCAAATTAATAGAATCAGGAATGAAAGAGGACACATTACGACTGATCTTACAGAAATAAAAAGTGGATCTATACGGAGGTACTATGAATAACTGTATCCCCCAAAATTAGATAACCTAGATGAAATGGGCAAATTCCTAGAATGACAACTGACTCAAGAAGAAATAGAAAATTTGAATAGACCTATAACAAGAGAAGAGATTGACTTAATAATCAGAAAATTTCCCACAAAGAGAAGCCTAGGCTTAGATGGCTTCACTGGTGACCTCTACCAAATGTTTAAGGAAGAATAAATACCAATCATTCAGAGACTCATCCAAAAAACAGAAAAGGGGAAAATATTCTCATTCTTTCTACTATTTTAAAACCAGACAAAGACATCAGAAGAAAAGAAAACTACAGGCCAATATCTCTTAAGAGCATAGATGCAAAATTCCTCATCCCAATACTAACAGACTGAATCCAGTAACATAGGAAAAGGATTATCACCACAACCAAGGGGTATTTATCCCAGGAATGCAAGGGTGGGTCAGCATATAAAAATCAGTGCAGTTACCATATGACCCAGCAATCCTGCTCCTGGGCATTTATCTGGAGAAAACTCTAACTCGAAAAGATACATGCACCCCAATGTTCATAACAGCACTATTTACAATAGCCAGGACATGGAAGTGACCTAAATGTCCATCAACAGATGAATGGATAAAGAAGATGTGATATATATAGAAAATGGAATATTACTCAGCCATAAAAAGAATGAAATAATGCCATTTGCAGCAACATGGATGGACCTAGAGATCATCATACTACGTAAAGTTAGAGAAAGACAAATGTCATTGATATCACTTATATGTGAAATCTAAAAAAAAATGATACAAATAAACTTATTTACCTAACAGAAATAGACTCACAGATATAGAAAACAAACGTATTGTTATCAAAGGGGAAAGAGGGGGATAAGGATAAAATAGAAGTTTGGGATTAAAATATATACACTACTATATGTTAAATAGATAACAAATAAGGACCTACAGTATAGCACAGGGACCTATACTCAATATCTTTTAATAACCTATAATGGAAAAGAATCTGAAAAAGAATATATATATTTTTAAATTTTATTTATTTATTTTGGGCTGCATTGGGTCTTTGTTGCTGCACACGGGCTTTCTCTAGTTGCGGTGAGCAGGGGCTTCTCTTGCTGCTGAGCACGGGCTCTAGGCACACGGGCTTCAGTAGTTGTGGCTTACAGGTTTAGTTGCTCCATGGCAGGCATGTGAGATCTTCCCGGACCAGAGTTTGAACCTGTGTACCCTGCATTGGCAGGCGGATTCTTAACCACTGCACCACCAGGGAAGCCCCTATATGTTTATATATATATATGTATGTATGTATAACTGAATCACTTTGCTGTATACCTGAAACATTGTAAATCAACTGTATTTCAATAAAAAATAAAAATTAAAAAAACAGGTTATATAAAAAAATCAATCAGTGCAAAACATCATATTTGTAGAATAAAGGATAAAAGCTACATGATCATCTCAACAGATGAAGAATGATAGCCCAGGCAGGCAGAATTAGAGCTTTTATACATGAGTGGGGCTTATCATTGGGCTGACACACACAACTAACTCCCTTATTCTTTCCACCTCCTTAGAGAGCAGAGCTCCCTGATGTTTTGCCTGGGGGTGAGTTTACACCTGTTTGCCTGTAATGAGAAGGTGTTGGGTTAACCCCAAGGTTGGCCTCTCTGGTTTTGCTGTCTGGCTCTCCTTTCTCTTCTCTGAAGCCACCTCTGGAAATACTATAGATGACGGATTCTTCCATTTTATTTTTTGACAACTTTTTGTCTGCTTTATGTGAATCTTGCTGAAATCACTCATTTGCTGGTGGTCTCCAATTTATTCTCTTTTCTATTTTGTGCTTCTATCTGTGATGAGGGAGAAATAAACAGTCCTTGAGAATCAAAGTTTCATTGGAGAAATTTATTCTCTAAGATGATAAAATGGTACTTTGGTTCTGGTAAGAAATCTCGTCAGCTTTACCCTGGAGGAGTAGAGTGGTTTTCAGGCATCCAAATGTGACAGCAGTGGTGATCAGGGAGGGTCCACTATAATGGCCAGCGGAGAGTGAACTCTTAGAGCTAAATCTGACTTTCCCTGAATTTTACAGAAAAGGAAATTGCAGCTCAGAGACAAGGTTCAAGGTCACACAGTAAGTTAGTAACAGATCTTGGGGGAACTTCCCTGGTTCTCAATCTTTGCTTCTTCTAGTTTACCGTACAATTATGACTGGGAACTCTTTCTTATGTGCATTGGTGTGCTTGCTATATGGCATCTATCACAGCAGTTAGGGCATAGGAGGTATTAGGATCATGGGCTCCGTGGTAGAGCAGATCTGGCTTGACCTTCAGCTGTGAAACCTTGGCCAAGTTGAGGAGAAAGTCTCCATTTTAGTGCCTTCATGTGAAAATGGGAACAATAAGAGTACTCATCATATAGATTTGTGATGTAAAGTGCTCTTTACAGCATTTGGCACAAGGCAATTGCTATGCAGGTGTTAGCGGTTCTGAATTATCTAAGACCAAGGACTTACTGGATCTGGGAAGGACCTCAGAAGCCATCTAGTTCAGTCTCCTAGCCAGTGCGTCAGTCCATCTACAGCGTTTCCATCAAGAGATCAGTTGGGCTCTCCTTGAACTCCTAAAAATGATGGGAACACTCAATACTATCTGGGGCAGCTCATTTAATTTAAATGGTTTTAAAGTTTGTTTCTTTCATTATAAAACTTTAACTGTGTTTGACACATACAGACTACCATATATGAAATAGATAACTTATGAGAACCTACTGTATAGCACAGGGAACACTACTCAATACTCTGTAATGACTAGTATGGGAAAAGAATCTAAAAAAGAGTGGATATATGTAGATATATAACCGATTCACTTTGCTGTACACCTGAAACTAACACAACATTGTAAATCAACTATACTCCAACAAAAATTTTAAAAAAGTGCTTATTGTAAAAAATCAGGATAATAATGAGAAGTGGAAGACAGAAAAGACAAGGCTTATTAAAATCCACTTCTCAGAGAACACTTTTGTGTGTGTTGTCCAGTATTTATGATATTATAATTTATTCACGTAGTCATGATCCTGTGGCATGATGTACAACTATTTATAGCAACATGTCTCTTTTTCACTACAGAAAATTTGGTCTATAAAGGGAATGTAAATCTTCCAGGTTCCTACTACCCAGAGACAACTCTGCTTATCATTAGTGAGGCTGAAGGGGGTGGCTAAATGTGGTGGTTAAGAGGATGTCCTTAAAGCCAGACAGCTCTAAGGTCCACTGCACAGACTTCTCAAATCTCTGTAAGTCTGAAGTTGTCTCTTTTTAAAAAATTGTCATTTACTTTTATAATTTATTTTTTTCTTTTAAATTCAGATAACATACATTTAGCCATTTAAAAGTGTAAATTCAGTGGCATTTAGTGTATTTACAATGTTGCCCGACCACTCTTTCTCTAGTTTCAAAACATTTTCATCACCTCAGAAAAAACACCCCATATCCATAAGTAATTACTCCCATTTCTCCCCTCCCCCTATCCTTTAGTAACCACTAATCTGATTTATCTCTATAATGTTGTCTATTCTGTATATAAAGGGAATATAAAGGGAATCATATAATATGTGATCTTTCGTATCTGGCTTCTTTTACTTACCATAATGCTTTGAAGATTCATCCATGCCATAGCATGTATCAGTTATTAGTTCCTCTTTATGGCTGAATAATATTCCATTGTATGGATATACCATACTTGGTTATTCATTCATCTGTCAATGGACATTTGGGTTGTTTGGTTCAGGGGCTGTGTGTGTGTATGTCTTATTAAAGTCACAGAGATTCTCTATATTTTATCTAGATGTTTTATAGTTATAACTCATGCTTAGATTTATAACCAATTTCTAGTTAACTTTTGCATGTTGTGAGAGGTAAGCGTTGAGATTCTTGTCTTTTTTTCACATACAGATAACCAATTGTTCCAGGACTATTGTTGTTTTCTTTTTATTGTGGTACGTGGGCCTCTCACTGCTGCGGCCGTGGAGCAACAGGCTCCGGACGCGCAGGCTCAGCGGCCATGGCTCACAGGCACAGCTGCTCCGCGGCACGTGGGATCCTCCCGGACCGGGGCACGAACCCGTCTCCCCTGCATCGGCAGGCGGACTCTCAACCACTGTGCCACCAGGGAAGCCCCAGGACTATTGTTGAACTAACTATTCTTTCCTCCATTTAATTACCTTGGCAGCTTTGTTGAGAATCAATTGACCATATATGTATGGGTCTGTTTCTGGACTCTATTCTGTTCCATTCATCCATGTGTCTGTCTGTCCTTTTTCCAGTACCACACTGTCTTGATTACTGTAGCTTTGTAGTAAATCTTGAAAGTAAGTAGTGTAAGTCTTCTGAGTTTGATCTTCCTTTTCAAAATTGTTTTGGCTTTTCTAGGTCCTTTGAATTTCAATTTGCATTTTACAATCAGTTTGTCAATTTTTATTAAAAAAGCCTCCTGGGATTTTGATTGAATATATGGATCATTTTGGTGAGAAATACATTTTAATGTTGAGCCATCTGATTCATAAATATATTTCTTCATTTTTCTAGGTCTTCTTTAATTTCTCAGAGCAATGTTTTGTAGTTTTCAGTGTACTAGTTTTGCACATATTTGCTAAAATTTCCCTACATATTTCATGTTTGGTGATGCTATCACAGATATTTTTAAACATTTAATTTTCAATTGTTTATTCTTAGTATATAATAATACTACTGATTTTTCTATGTTGATCTCATATCTTGCAACCTTGCTAAACTCACTTAATGATTTCTAGTGACATTTTTATAGATTCTTTAGGATTTTCTACACAGATGATGATGTCTACAAATAAAGACAGTTTTATTTCTTCCTTTCCAATCTGCATGCCTTTAATTTCCCTTTCTTGTCTTCTTGCTGGCTATCAACTCTAGCACAAGGCTGAACAGAAGTGGTGGAGAGCAAATATCCTTGTCTTGTTTCTGATCTTAGGGAGAAAGCATGCAATTTTCACCATTAAACATGATGCTAGCTGTATCTTCATTTGTTAAATGGAGATATTTTTTCACAACATCATTAGGGCCATAAGCCCACTTTTGGTCATGATGACCATCTAGGATCTTGAGAGAAACTTAGAAGAAAACAAGGGATGCTCTGGCTGGTGGTCACCATCTTAGGTCAGGTCCCCGGGGCAACAGACTCTGAGTCAGAGATTTGCATGCAGAGGTTTATTGGAGAGTGCTCTTGGAATTAACACCTGTGGGGTTGGGTAGAGGAGAAACTGAACTGCAATGCATTCTCGAAGAAGGGCTCAGTCGATTCCATTAGAATATCTGGAGCTGGGATGGCCCTGTATATTGTCCCAAATTGAGGCTGAAGACAGCTGCCTTACCCAGTCATGCATGTTTATTCTCCAAGCTTCCTTTCTTATGAGTCCTGGGTTCTTGTGACACATTGGAGCTGGGCTTGTATAGATATCTTAGTATGGTCCATGTTTCATGTCTAGTAGCAAAGATCAAATACTCAGAATTACAAAGAATCTAGATATGATTTAGTGACAAGCTGAAAATCACTTTTTTTTTTTTTTTTTTCTTGCGTTATGCGGGCCTCTCACTGTTGTGGCCTCTCCCATTTGCGGAGCACAGGCTCCGGACGCGCAGGCTCAGCGGCCATGGCTCACGGGCCCAGCCGCTCCGCGGCATGTGGGATCTTCCCGAAACGGGGCACGAACCCGCGTCTCCTGCATCGGCAGGCGGACTCTCAAGCACTGCGCCACCAGGGAAGCCCTGAAAATCACTTTAAGACTTTTACTGAGTGACATTCTTTTTCTTTTGCTTTATTTTATTTTCTTTTTAAAATTATTTTATTGGAGTATAGCTGCTTTACAATGTTGTGTTTGTTTCTACTGTAGAGCAAAGTGAATCGGCCATACATATACATATATCCCCTCTCCTATGGATTTCCTTCCCATTTAGGTCACCACAAAGCATTGAGTAGAGTTCCCTGTGCTATACAATAGATTCTCATTAGTTATGTATCTTATACATAGTATCAATAATGTATATGTCTCAATCCCAATCTCCCAATTCATTCCACCAGCCCCCCTTTCCCCCTTGGTATCCATATGTTTGTTCTCTATACGTCTGTGTCTCTATTCCTACTTTGTAAATAAGATCGTCTATGCCAATTTTTTCAGATTCCGCATATATGCATTAATATATGATATTTTTCTCTTTCTGACTTACTTCACTCTGTATAACAGTCTCTAGGTCCATTTGTATGGCTGAGTAATATTCCATTGTATGTATGTGCCACATCTTCTTTATCCACTCCTCTGTTGATGGACATTTAGGTTGTTTCCATGTCCTGGCTATTGTAAGTAGTGCAGCAATGAACATTGGGTCACTGAGTTACATTCTTTAACAGATGGTAAGAGATAGAAATCTGTAATATTCCTGAGGTAGACTGGCACAGAGCTAAGTCTCCAGACCCACAGGTCTGAGTTATGTGGCCCAGAATTCTCACCCAGTTCCCCCTGAAGCTATCTTACAATCTACCTTATGAAGCTGTTATGAAAACTAAAAGAACTAATTCTTAGAAAATGCTTGTGATAAGCATATGATAAACGTTAACTCATTAAAAATTATTACTTATATCTTAGGGTCTTTTTTTTCTTTGCAATTTGTACATAATGAAAACCAGTGCATATACTTATTTTTCAGTAAAGTTAACATAGGAATAGATAAGGTCTTAGATGAAAGACAATACAAAATAAGGCTTGGTGACTGGTAATCTCTGCTACTGGCGGTTAACTTCTCTTCAACAGTTACCAATACTAGCAATTTAGTTCTTAAAAGTAATGTTTAAATTTCACTAAAAATTTTAATTATGAAAGTGTCCAAAGATACACAAAGATAAGGAGAATAATTCAATGAACCTTTATATACCCTTCACCCAGATTTAATAATTATCAAATTTTCCCACATAAGGATCTATTCCTTTTTTCTTTTAAAAGCAAATTCCAGTAATCATGTCATTTTGCTGCCACATACTTTAGTATGCATCTCTAATAATATAGTCTTATTTGTATAGCCACAACACCATAATCATACCCAACAAAATTTGATATCTTCCAGTCCACAATAAAATTTCCCTTTTTACCTAAAAATGTCTTATTTTAGAGAATTTGTTTAAATCAGGATCTAAACAAGGTCAGTACATTATATTTGCTTGTTGATCCTTAATTCTTTTAAAATCTAAACCAACCCCTTATCCCCTTTCACTGCCATTGTCACGTTGCAAAAACTAGTTCAATTGTATTAGAATATATCCTACATTTGGATTTGTCAGTTTGTTTCCTTGTGCTGCTGTTTAATTAGTTCCTATATCCCTAATGTTTTATTTTATTTTAAAATGATTTATCATTAAAGGCTTTTCTAGTTAATGTATATAACATGATTGTTGAAAAAATTAGAAAAATTATAGAACTACAATTTTTAACATGGAAAGTCCAAGTTTGCCATAATCCTACCCCTTGAAGTAATCATTGTTAATTGGCATATATTCCACTAGATTTTTTTTCTTCACTCAATAAGAAAAATCATTTCTTTAGAATGAAATTAGCTATTGTGTGATTCCTTATTACAACTCAATTTTTGTGGAGATTTTTCAATGATTCTTCGTACTGTGTCCCAATCCCCTAAAAAGTTTAGCCATTGTTAGAAGGTCATGGGGCAAGACAATGCAGTTATTGTTTCAAGGGAATCAAACATGGGAGATTGTGTATGTTTTGCAGGGTGAAGAACGTAGCAGTGGGGGAGGATCGGGTCCAGAATGGGAACACGAGTAAAGCATGCAGAGCCAAGCCTTGCCCCAAGTTCCAGATTCCATCAGATAGGACATAATCTAATGGGATTGGTGAGTTTGGTGCCCAGCGGAGGCAAGGAAGATCCAATAGCCCAGTGCCTACATAACATGGACCATTTCTTCAAACTTCTTGTCTCTGTGGTGTTTCCAAGCCTCCC
>NW_006772915.1:414474-433251 GCF_000442215.2 Lipotes vexillifer | reverse complement strand
CCTCCCCCCCTAGGAGCAGGCTATGGGTGAGATGCATACCATCATCTCTCTTATGTTGTTCAACTGTAAATTAAAAAAAAAAAAGAATAGATAATGCTAATGTGCAAGCCCTTCCTTGCATAAATTGAATCATTACAGAAATTCATTTTGTTTTCTTCTTTAAATTTATTTATTTATTTTTGCTGTGTTGCGTCTTCGTTTCTGTGCGAGGGCTTTCTCTAGTTGCGGCCAGCAGGGGCCACTCTTCATCGTGGTGCACGGGCCTCTCACTATAGCGACCTCTCTTGCTGCCAAGCACAGGCTCCAGACGTGCAGGCTCAGTAGTTGTGGCTCATGGGCCAAGCTGCTCCCCGGCATGTGGGATCTTCCCAGACCAGGGCTCGAACCTGTGTCCCCTGCATTGGAAGGCAGATTTTCAACTACTGCGCCACCAGGGAAGCCCCCAGAAATTCTTTTATACGACAAATTCCCTGTTTTTGAGTTCTTAATTTTGACTTTTCTTTCAGTTGGCCTTAGTATGTCTTCAAATAGTTTTTTCTAAAAGCAACGTGCAGGATATGTTTTCCAATCCTTGGACATCTGAGAATAACTTTCTGTTGCCCTTACGCGTGAAAAACCTTTTGACTAGATTTTAAAATGTTTGATTGCAACATTTCTGCTCAAAATTGAATAAATATTATTACTTTATTGTCTTTCGGGACGTCTTGCTATTGCTGCAGGAACTCTGGGCAAGTGTGAGTTTTAGTCCTTTGTAAGTGACCTAGGATTTATGCTGGAGTGTTATATATATTTTTTCTCTTTGTCTTTTAAATCACTTACTCAGATGTATTTAGATGTGTGATCTAGATATTTTCCATTTGCCTCTTTAGATCCAGTCTCCATATTCTCCACCCTGCTTTGGGCCCTGGGATTTTTGCAGACTGAATCAATCCACTCCCATGCCCCTGAGCTTCTTGGTTGGGCCACTGGGAGGCGCGGGGAGATCAAGAGCAGGGGGATGAGGTCATTCATTCTACAACTCTAATGCCTCACCCTCTTGCCTCTTTAGGCATAGGGATGATAATGATGACTAAATTCTCCACTGATTCTGAGTGAATTCCTTTTTATTGATTATTCTGGAAACTTGGTACTATCAAACCTCGGTTTATATGATTTCTATTGACTGATTTCCAAGGTTACGATGATTCCTTCTGTTATGTCCAATCTACACTAAGCTATTCAGTGGCTTCTGTTTTGTTTTTTCAATTTCAGATATTGTATTTTTCAGTTCTAGAATTTCCATTTGGTTGCTTTTTAGATTTTCCATTTCTTTGATAATATTTTAATTTGCTCATTCATCATGACCGTATTCTCCTTTAAGTCTTTGAACATATTTATAATAGCTATTAAAAAAAACATTTGGCAGCACCACACAACTTTCAGTATCTTAGTTCCCCAACCAGGGACTGAATCCGGGTCACGGTAGTGAAAGAGCCGAATCCTAACCACTATACCACCAGGGAACTCCTATAATAGCTATTTTAAAGTTCTTGTCTACTAATTCCAACTTCTGAGTCATCTTGGAATTAGTTTCTATAGACTTATTATTCTCTTATTTTTATTATTTATCTTATTATTATGTCTCATTTTCTTTTGTTTTCACCTCTCTAATATTTTTTTATTGATACGGACCTTGTGGGAGATGTACTGTAGATAATCTCAAATCTGTCTTCTACCTTTGAAGAATGTTGAGTTTTGCTTTAGGAGGTAGTTAAATTACTTTACATCACCATAATCTTCTGCAGGCTTGATTTTACGCTTGTTAGGGCAGGTCTATTTTAGTTTTACCGTTGCTTCTAAAGTGAATGCCTCAGTCCTGGGAGGTGTCTTTATTGCTACATGTGGCCTTTTGATGGAAAACCCTTCTAACTTGGGAGGACTTGATCTACAAACTCTTTCTTCCCTGTAGTGGGCGCGTATTAAAATCTCAGCTCGACATTTTTGTCCTTCCAGCTGTTTTTCTCTTGGGCTCTTTGTAGTCTTGCCCTACACATGTGCAGTTCAGGTGTCAGCCAATGATCTGAGAGGAGTTTCTATGGAGATTTTGAGTTTACCTCCTCTGTGGCTTCCTCCATTTTGCGGAATTCTGTGAGTTCCTCCATTCAATAACCAGTTGCTTTTGCAGCCTTGAACTTCTCTCATGACTCCACAGACCAAAAATCTCTAGGCTCTGCCTGATGCTATCTGCCTTGCCAGACAGACTGGGGGGTGAGCATGGGCAAGAGCCATACACACACGTGGACCTTACCTGGTGTGATTCTCTTTTTTCCAAATGTCAAATCTCTTTATTTTGCTGTCTGCTTCTGGTCATTCTACAGTGTCTTCAAACAGCTGTATTGATTTTATTTTTTAAAATATTTATTTATTTATTTGGCTGCGCCGGGTCCGCATTGCGGCTTGCTGGCTCTTAGTTGCAACATGCATGTAGATCTAGTTACCTGACCAGGGATTGAACCCGGGTCCCCTGCATTGGGAGCTTGGACTCTTAACCACTGCACCACCAGGGAAGTCCCCAACAGCTGTATTTATTAAAGTCTAGAATTTATAGCTGATGCCATCAGGAGGAGTAGTCTGATATTATGCTGAGTTACTGTGCTATTACCAAGCCACTATTATTTCTTGCCTGTATTTTTGTAATATGCTTTCTTGTACCCTTGCCCCCTATAGCCTATTCTCACCCTAGTAGCCCGAGTAATCCTATTAGAACATTAAGTCTGACGTGCTAGTTTTTCTTTACAAGCCAACCACTGGCAACCCATCTCTCGCAGAATAAAGCCCAAACCCTTGCAGTCAGCTGCATGTCCTCCAATGTATTCCCCACCCTGACGCTATCTTATCTTTCTGACTTGGTGTCCCTATTATTTTCCATGTTAATCACTCTATTCTTGCCAAACTGACCCTCTTCCTATTCATTGCACTTGCCTTGGGGCTTTTACCATTTCTGTTCTCTCTTCCTGGAATAGGCTTCCCCCACCCTATTTGAAATTGTAAATCCCTTCACCCCTACCTACTCTCACAGTTTTTTACTATCTCCCCTGATTTACTTTATCTCCATAGCGCTTGCAATCAAATTGTTAATTGACTGTCTCCCTTCACCAGGATGTAAATTCCATGAAAGCGGGCATTTTTGTTTTTTTTTTTGTTCACATCTGTATTCCCAGGGCCTGGAACAGATGAATGCTGACTGAATCTTTCTCCACTGGGACTCATGTAGGCTCAGCTCCTTAGTACTGAAAACGAATGTCTAGGGCAGTTCCCAGCCATATTATGAAACTGGCATATCTCACCTTGGGCAATTTTTCTTCCCTCCTATAGAGTCTTCCCTACAGCCCCTTTCTTACAAGGCTGATCTCCTTGGACACAAACTGGAATTTGATAAAATGTCAGTGAATTTGGATTCTGTGGAGTCTGGGTTACTTTTTATAACCTTAGGAAAACATCATACCTTTAAAATTTGTTAGTATCACATAAAATACACCATTGTTCTAATGTTTTTAGAGTTAATAGGATAGAGATAAGAAAAAGGAGATATTGGTTTCATCATCATTTGCATAATGCATTTTATAAGCCTACATAAATTATGCATTGTTGACCTTTAATTTAGGCTGAATGAGATGGTTTCATTATGTTTAAAGACTTAATATAATTATTTTATTATGTTTTAAAAAAATTATTTTCTAAGCTTGTGCATGTTTTGTCCCCAAGTGTATTGCCTTCTCATTGAATGCTTTTTTAGCTGTTTTCCAGTTTGAGGTTTGCAGAAGTCTGATCTTCTGAAGGATGGTTTTACTCAATTGTTTAATTTTCCCGGGCATTCTACAACAACTTTTGCTTTTTAATGGAGACCTGTATTTCCAAAAGAGTTAAACTTTAGGTTCTGAAAAGGGATTCTTCAAAAATATGGTTTGGGACTTCCCTGGTGGTCCAGTGGTTAAGACTCTGAGCTTCCAATGCAGGGGATGCGGGTTCGATCCCTGGTTGGGGAACTAAGATCCACATGCTGCGTGGCATGGCCTAAAAAAGAAAAAATAATAAAATAGAAATGTTGTTTGCAACAGGAAACTTTATCATCCTGGGCACCAGTTGAATAATGAATTGAGAGCTCAGCTGAGGCTCAGCTGTGGGCCCACTAGTGTTGGATCTTGAAAATGCAGATTAATTTATGAACATAATGTTGTGTCCCAGGGAGTCCCAGGGTCCACCATGGATGCCAGGAAATCTGAAGGGAGGGATGAAGAGGCTGGACTCTGGCCTCATCCCCTTCAGCCACAGAAGCTCCAATTTTATATATTTTCTTCATTTTGGGACACTGCTTAGCTCTTACATGATAAAATAGTTATTTTGGTGCTTCAAAAATAAAAATTTAAAAACAATAGTACTAGAGTGTAAGCATGTGAAACCCAAGAAATTATTGTACTATACTTGTTCATTTATATCATTGGATTTTAGGATTTGAGCTGTATTTCCTCATATAAAACATATAAATGCTGGAGCTAGCACCAAATAACTAGATAACCTATGGTAGAATTGAACACCTATGTATTTTCATTAAAAAAAAAATGCAAAAAGCAACATGGATGGGCCTAGAGATCATCATATAGACTGAAGTCAGACAAAGACAAATATCATATGATATCACTTATATGTGGAATCTAAAAAATGATACAAATGAGCTTATTTACAAAACAGAAATAGACTCGCGGAAAACAAACTCATGGTTACCCAAGGGGAAAGTGGGGGGATTAGCAGACACACACTACTATATATAAAAGACATAAACAGCAAGAACCTACTGGAACAGGCATAAGGACCTCTAGGATCTGCAGAGCCACCCAGCTTTACCACGTGGACCAAACAGTGCCATTTTCCTGGCAGTCAAGGGACAAGGGCACACAGAGGTTAGTGGGGTTTAGTGATTAGCAGAGAGTGAGTCATTTAAAAATCTATTTTTTCCCTGATGGTAAAAGTTATAAAGTTTTATTGTGGGAAATGTGGAAAATATCAACTAGCACAAAAAAGAAGATAAAAATGTTGGTATAAAGAGACTGGGGGCTTCCCTGGTGGCACAGTGGTTGAGAGTCCGCCTGCCATCGCAGGGGATGCAGGTTCGTGCCTTGGTCTGGGAGGATCCCACATGCCGCGGAGCGGCTGAGCCCGTGCGCCACAACTGCTGAGCCTGCGTACCTGGAGCCCATGCTCCACAACAAGAGAGACCACCGCAGTGAGAGGCCCGTGCACCGCAGCGGGGAGTGGCCTTCGCTCACTGCAACTGGAGAGGGCCCACGCACAGCAATGAAGACCCAACGCAGCCAAATAAATAAATAAAATAAATTAAAAAAAAAAAAAAGAGACTTTGGAAACTTTTCCCCCAGAAGTAACAGGGGCGAAGTGACAGGAAGTTCTTATATAATTTTCTTTTGTCAGTACAGTTGCATAACGAACCACTCCAAAACTTAGTGGCATAAATCAGTTTCTTGTGCTCGCAGATGATGTGGGTCAGGAATTCAAGGCCGGCACTGCCATGATGGATTGTCTCTGCTCCATGATGTCTGGGGCTCCAGCTGGGGATGACTTGACCGCTGGGGGCTGGAATCCCCTGGCAGCATCATTTTTGTTTTTAGTTGAAGTAGAATTGATTTACAATGTTGTGTTAATTTCTGCTGTACAGCAAAGTGATTCAGTTATACATAAATATTCTTTTTCATATTCTTTTGCATTATGGTTTATCACAGGATATTGAATATAGTTCCCTGTACTCTACAGTGGGACCTTGTTTTTTATCCATTCTCTGTAGAACAGTTTGCAGCTGCTAATCCCAAACTCCAAATCCACCCTTCCCCCACCCCCCTCCTTCTTGGCAACCACAAATCTGTTCCCTATGTCTGTGAGTCTGTTTTGTAGATAAGCTCATGTGTGTCATATTTTAGATTCCACATATAAGTGATATCCTATGGTATTTGTCTTTCTTTTTCTGACTTACTTCACTTAGTGTGATAATCCCTAGTTGCATCAAAGTTGCTGCAAATGGCATTATTTCCTTCTTTTTTATGTCTGAGTAGTATTCCATTTCTCCAAAGAAGACATACAGATGGCTAACAGGCACATGAAAAGATGCTCAACATCATTAATTATTAGAGAAATGCAAATCAAAACTAAAATGAGGTACCACCTCACACTGGTCAGAATGGCAGCATCTTTTTTTTTTTTTTTTTTACATTTTAAAATGCTTCAATATCCATCCTGTTATTAGCTTAAGAAGATTTCTTTGCCAAAATATCTATCATGTTATTTTTTTATTTTATTTTTTTTTAACATCTTTATTGGGGTATAACTGCTTTACAATGGTGTGTTAGTTTCTGCTGTATAACAAAGTGAATCAGCTATACATATACATATATCCCCATATATCCTCCCTCTTGTGCCTCCCTCCCACCCTCCCTATCCCACCCCTCTAGGTAGTCACAAAGCACGGAGGTGATCTCCCTGTGCTATGTGGCTGCTTCCCACAAGCTATCTATTTTACATTTGGTAGTGTATATATGTCCATGCCACTCTCTCACTTCATCCCAGCTTACCCTTCCCGCTCCCCGTGTCCTCAAGTCCATTCTCTACGTCTGCGTCTTTATTCCTGTCCTGACCCTAGGTTCTTCAGAACCATTTTTTTTTTTTTTTTTTTAGATTCCATATATATGTGTTAGCATATGGTATTTGTTTTTCTCTTTCTGACTTACTTCACCCTGTATGACGGACTCTAAGTCCACCCACCTCACTACAAATAACTCAATTTCATTTCTTTTTATGGCTGAGTAATATTCCGTTGCATATATGTGCCACATCTCCTTTATCCAGAATGGCAGCATCTTTACTCACATGTCTGGTCAGTGATTCTTGATGATGACTGGGACCTCTCCAACAAATACAGGTAACTGCTCCATGTTGTGTCTTGAATAGACTAGTCTGGGCTTTCTCATAGCAGGGCAGCTGGGTTCCCAGAGTGAGCATCCCAGGAGGTAGGAAGTAGATGCTGCCAGTGTCTTGAGGACCTCGACACCGTTATAATGTCATTTCTGCTCTCTTCTATTGGCCAAGGACTAACATAGCCCAGTTTCAACACTGACATCACGTCATGATTGGAGGAATGGTAAGGAATCTGGGGGCTGTGTTTTAAAATTGCCACAGTTCCCTAGATGACAGTGTAGCCAAGTGGTTAGGAGATTAAGGTCTGGACTCCGACCACCTGGGATCACATCTCACATCCTCTCTCATTGGCTGCATAACATTAGGCAAGTTCATTGTGGTAGAAACTATTGCTGCTTGCCAATATCTATCTCTGTTTTCTTCTTCCTGGGAGCACTAGTACAGAATTTCCCAACCCGTTGCATGTATGGGGGGGTCAAGAGATTGG
Source organism: Lipotes vexillifer (assembly GCF_000442215.2). Taxonomy (NCBI): domain Eukaryota; kingdom Metazoa; phylum Chordata; class Mammalia; order Artiodactyla; family Lipotidae; genus Lipotes; species Lipotes vexillifer. The sequence goes on along the minus strand of NW_006772915.1, from coordinate 425,807 downwards.
TTTTAGCTAGTGGAGTGAGAGCAGAAGTGCCACGTGTCATCTTGGGTTGAGGGGAGTAAGAGCCATGGGTTTTCTCACTCCTTCTCACCTGCTAGCTAGATGCAGAGGAGCCAGAGGTGGACCTAGGTGCAGAAGGTGGTGGAGTCACAATATGGAAGGAGGCTGGGTCCCTGAATGACGAGTGAGTCCTTTCTTCCATGCCCTCTGCCCACAAGGACATGGAGGAGAGGGAGACCTTCACCATGTCAAGTCACTGAAGGGTTGGGGTTATTTCTGACAGAAGTTAGCCTACCCTAATACATTACCCAATCTCTGTGGACCTGTCTCCTTACCTGTACAGGTGGGTATTAGCTATAGCTACATTTGGGTATCTTAAGAATTAAGTGAAACAATTTAATGCACAGCGCCTGGCCCATAGTAAGTGCTCAATGGATGTTAGCGATTGCTATAAAGGGAATATGACTGCCAGTTAGAAAAGGAGGCAGGTTTGTGTCTGGGAGGATGGTGGTCCAAGAGGAGGGGAACAGTAGGATGGTCATCACCATCACCAACATCAAGGTGCCATCAGTCATTTACTGAGCCCCTGCTTGGGTCAGGCTCTGTTTTAGGGGTGCTTCGCTTGCTTTCAATCCCCCAAGGCAGGTGTTGTTAACCCTAGTGTCAAGATGAGGCCTCTAGGGCCCAGAGCTGCTGCCAAAGCCGTTCAAAATCACACAGACAGTGACACAGGCAGGCCTTAAACTCAGCTCTTCTGGCCTCCAAGCCTGACTCCTTTTACTGCAGGGTTGACAAATGTGACATGTATATAAAGAAAAAAAAAAAAAAGAGGCCTCTGTCTGCTTCCCCTCTCTCTGGGTAAGTGTCATGTTTTCCTTCTGAGAATTTCTCTACTTCAAGTTGTAAGGATTTACTTTCATAAATTAAATATAAATTGGTTTACGGCTTGGTTGCCAATGTGGAAGACTCCAGCTTCCCTCCCTTTCCTGGGGTCTTATGGCCTCTCTCTTCTATTTGAACTTGATGGAGTCTGTCAGTGGAAAAAGGTCTGGATCTCCAGAACACAGTCCAGGTCTGTGAAGGTCCCTTCAGCTTAGGGCCTCCTGTGAGTAGAGTGGGTATTTTAAAGCCCTCTCAATGCCACAGATAGCATGAGGTGGGATTATAACACCAAAGTGGCGCCTTTCTTTTTCTTCCTGTGCAGCTTGCCAGGGGCACTTTTCATTTCTTGATTTCCTTGTGAAACAAGGGCAGATTTGTCTGCAATTCCACAAGAATAAGAAAGGCTCAGGAAACTTCTGACGTGCAGGTGCTTGCAATCCTGATGTTAGATCTTACTATATTAACCAGTTTTACTAGATTAACCAGTGATTGATTTCTTGTCACAGTTAGGTGTCATTTGTTTCCTCCTCCTTCCCATTGAGGTATCAGTTTCGGTTTTAGCAACAGAACCCACCGCACAGACCTATAGATCTGTAAGTACAGATTCAGTTATTAAGGAATGTCCCTGGACTGCATTTGCTTTATATGAACAAGACAGTTTTTCTAGCACCTGTTGAAGTCATGCCCACGTACAATGTGCGGAGCTGAGACACCAGGTAAAGATGAAGGTTTATAATATCTTTTACTGGGACTTCCCTGGCGGCCCAGTGGTTAAGAATCCACCTTCCAATGCATGGGACATGGATTGGGTCCCTGGTTGGGGAACTAGGATCCCACATGCTGCGGGGCAACTAAACCTGTGTGCCGCAACTAGAGAGAAGCCTGTAATGAAGAGCCTGCACGCCACAACAAAGATCCAGTGCAGCCAAAAAGAAAGAAAGAAAAAAAAATCTTTTACTTACACTGCTCCTCTTCTGGCTCTGATAAAACTTTAAACACAAAACGTACCTTTCTTTTTATTTCACAGGTAGTTTCTCTGTTAAAGGCAGTGCTAAAGGCAGGGTGATAATCTACACTTAAGATTATCTTTGAAATATTTATGAATATGTTCAGGGAAAAAAAGGCTTTGACCGCTTGCTGCTAAAACAGTGGGTGAAGCTGATTTTCTTCTAGACTAGTGTTGTTATATTGTTATGTTATTATAGAATATTGCAGAAGTTCTTCTACGATAAAACTTAGAAAACTATTTTGTTCTTTAAAGATACTAGTTAAAAAAAAATCTTTGTGGCTGTTTAAAAAGTAACACAAGATGGCGCCAGAGAGCCAAAGTAGAGAGGGATTTGCTTCCAGGGGACCAGAAAGACCTGAGGTAAAAGGGGTGGCCTGGGGTTGTGGGGATGGAAATTATTTCTGAGAGGTGGCATTTTGGGGCGCTGCGAAGCAGGGGGAGTTGGCACTCGCCTTTGCCCACCCCTCACAGCCTCGAGTCTCTTCCGGAAGCCTCTTCACAAGCTTTCCACAAACTTTTCAGCCCTGGTGCCCGTCCTCAGAACCTCAAAATCTGTGGAAGAGGCAGGTAGCCTGTGAGCAGTAGATGGAGAAAGGGGGAGAAGAAGGCAGAGGAGTGGAGCTGCTTCCCAGGCTGCTCCTGAGTGAGCATTGGCCCATCAGTACCTCTCACAAGTGGATGGCCCACACGTACGTCTCTGCTTCCTGGTGGCTATAGGCTAAGAAAAAAGGGCGGAACAGAAGCAGCCACGTGTGGTAGAGAAGAGAAGTCCATCTATACAGGTCGTTTCTCCTCTTTGGGCCCACATTTTCTTTTCTTTTCTTTCTTTCTTTTTTTTTTTTGGCTGTGCAGCATGGCATGAGAGATCTTAGTCCCCCGACCAGGGATCGAACCCGTGCCCCCTGCATTGGAAGAGCAGAGTCTTAACTGCCAGGGAAGTCCCTGGGCCCACCTTTTATTAAAGAATGGAGAGCTTGTTTTTTTAGAAATTGTGGTAAAATATACACAACATAAAACAACATGTTCATCTTTTTCTAAAAAACCTTTTTTCATTATGGTAAAATATAGAACATGAAATTTACCATTTTATTTTACTTTTTAAAATACATTTATTTATTTTTGGCTGCGTGGGTCTTCGCTGCTGCACGCGGGCTTTCTCTAGTTGTGTGAGCGGGGGCTACTCCTCATGGCGGTGCGCGGGCCTCTCACTGCAGCGGCCTCCCTTGTTGCGGAGCATGGGCTTCAGCAGTTGCAGTGCATGGGGTCAGTAGTTGTGGCTCGCGGGCTCTAGAGCGCAGGCTCAGCAGTTGTGGCGCACAGGCTCAGTTGCTCCGCGGCATGTGGGATCCTCCCGGACCAGGGCTCGAGCCCGTGTCCCCTGAATTGGCAGGCAGATTCTTAACCACTGAGCCGCCAGGGAAGCCCCATTTTAACCGTTTTAAAGTGTATAGTTCAGTGGCATTAAGCACATTCACAGTGTTGTGCAGCCACCATCGCCATCTCCAGATCACTTTCCATCTTGCAAAACCGAAACTCTGTATCCATTCAACAGCAGCTCCCCACTCCCCTCTTCCCCCACCCCTGGCATCCACCATTCTACTTGCTGTCTTGATGAATTTGACCACCCTAGGGACCTCATGTAAGGGGAATCAGACAACATTTATCCTTTTTGTATCTGGCTTATCTCGCTGAGCATAATGTCTTCAAAGTTCATCCACGTTGTAGCAGGTGTCAGAATTTCCTTCCTTTTTAAGGCTGAATAATATTCCATCGTATGTATAGATCACACTTTGTTTATCCATTTATCCAAATGTCCTCTGACGCTTGGGTTGCTTCTAGCTTTTGGCCATTGTGAATACAGTAAGTCCCCTACATACAAGTGAGTTCCGTTCTGAGAGTGCATTTGTTCTGAGAGTCCAATTTGTTCGTTAAGTCCAACAAAGTTAGCCTAGGTACCCAACTAACACAATTGGTTATACAGTACTGTACTTAATAGGTTTATAATACTCTTCACACAAATAATACAGAAAAAACAAACACAGAAAATAAAGAAAACATTTTTTATTCTGACAGTACAGTACCTTGAAAAGTATAGTACTACAGTACAACAGCTGGCATAGAGGGGCTGGCATCGAGTGAAGAGGCAAGAAGAGATGCTGACTGGAGGAGGGAGAGGAGGTGGGAGTTGGTAGAGCTGAAGGATCGCCAGCAATAGGAGACAGAGGGCAAGCTGCAATGTCACTCACACCTGACGTTGATGGAACGCAAGTTCACATCTTTGAAAGTTCGCAACTTGAAAGTTCGTATGTAGGGGACTTACTGTAATGCTGCTATGAACATGCGTGTACAAATATCTCTTTGGGTCCCTTCTTTCTATTCTTTTGGGTGTATACCCAGAAGTGGAATTGCTGGATCAAATGAGAATGCTCTGTTTAATTTTTTGAGAAACAATTATACTGTTTTCCACAGTGGCTGCACTATTTGATATTCTTACCAGCAATGCACAAGGGGTCCAAATTCCCCACATCCTGACCACATTTGTTAGTTTCTGTGTTTTTTTTTTTTTTCTTTTTTGGTAATAGCCATTCTAATGGGCACGAAACGGTCTCTCATTGTGGTTTTTTGTTTTTTTTTTACATTTAAGGTAATTATTATTATTATTATTATTTTTTAACATCTTTATTGGGGTATAATTGCTTTACAATGGTGTGTTAGTTTCTGCTTTATAACAGAGTGAGTCAGTTATACATATATATATGTTCCCATATCTCTTCCCTCTTTGTCTCCCTCCCTCCCCCCCTCCCTATCCCACCCCTCCAGACAGCCACAAAGAACCGAGCCGGTTTCCCTGTGCCATGCGGCTGCTTCCCACTGGCTATCTACCTTACGTTTGTTAGTATATATATGTCCATGTCTCTCTCTCGCCCTAACACACCTCACCCTTCCCCCTCCCCATATCCTCAAGTCTGTTCTCCAGTAGGTCTCTGTCTTTATTCCTGTTTTACCCCTAGGTTCTTCATAACATTTTTTTTTCTTAAATTCCATATATATGTGTTAGCATACGGTATTTGTCCTTCTCTTTCTGACTTACTTCACTCCGTATGACAGACTCTAGATCTATCCACCTCATTACAAATAGCTCAATTTCGTTTCTTTTTATGGCTGAGTAATATTCCATTGTATATATGTGCCACATCTTCTTTATCCATTCATCCGACGGCGGGCACTTAGGTTGTTTCCATCTCCGGGCTATTGTAAATAGAGCTGCAATGAACATTTTGGTACATGACTCTTTCTGAATTCTGGTTTCCTCAGGGTATATACCTAGTAGTGGGATTGCTGGGTCATATGGTAGTTCTATTTGTAGTTTTTTAAGGAACCTCCATACTGTTCTCCATAGTGGCTGAACCAATTCACATTCCCACCAGCAGTGCAAGAGTGTTCCCTTTTCTCCACACCCTCTCCAGCATTTATTGTTTCTAGATTTTTTGATGATGGCCATTCTGACTGGTGTGAGATGATATCTCATTGTAGTTTTGATTTGCATTTCTCTAATGATTAATGATGTTGAGCATTCTTTCATGTGTTTGTTGGCAGTCTGTATATCTTCTTTGGAGAAATGTCTATTTAGGTCTTCTGCCCATTTTTGGATTGGGTTGTTTATTTTTTTGTTATTGAGCTGCATGAGCTGCCTGTAAATTTTAGAGATTAATCCTTTGTCAGTTGATTCATTTGCAAATATTTTCTCCCATTCTGAGGGCTGTCTTTTGGTCTTGTTTATGGTTTCCTTTGCTGTGCAAAAGCTTTGAAGTTTCATTAGGTCCCATTTGTTTATTTTTGTTTTTATCTCCATTACTCTAGGAGATGGGTCAAGAAGGATCTTGCTGTGATTTATGTCATAGAGTGTTCTGCCTATGTTTTCCTCTAAGAGTTTGATAGTTTCTGGCCTTACATTTAGGTCTTTAATCCATTTTGAGCTTATTTTTGTGTATGGTGTTAGGGAGTGATCTAATCTCATACTTTTACATGTACCTATCCAATTTTCCCAGCACCACTTATTGAAGAGGCTGTCCTTTCTCCACTGTATATTCCTGCCACCTTTATCAAAGATAAGGTGACCATATGTGCATGGGTTTATCTCTGGGCTTTCTATCCTATTCCATTGATCTATCTTTCTGTTTTTGTGCCAGTACCATACTGTCTTGATTACTGTAGCTTTGTAGTATAGTCTGAAGTCAGGCAGCCTGATTCCTCCAGCTCCATTTTTTGTTCTCAAGATTGCTTTGGCTATTCGGGGTCTTTTGTGTTTCCATACAAATTGTGAAATTTTTTGTTCTAGTTCTGTGAAAAATGCCAGTGGTAGTTTGATAGGGATTGCATTGAATCTATAGATTGCTTTGGGAAGTAGAGTCATTTTCACAATGTTGATTCTTCCAATCCAAGAACATGGTATATCTCTCCATCTGTTTGTATCATCTTTAATTTCTTTCATCAGTGTCTTATAATTTTCTGCATACAGGTCTTTTGTCTCCTTAGGTAGGTTTATTCCTAGATATTTTATTCTTTTTGTTGCAATGGTAAATGGGAGTGTTTTCTTGATTTCACTTTCAGATTTTTCATCATTAGTATATAGGAATGCCAGAGATTTCTGTGCATTAATTTTGTATCCTGCTACTTTACCAAATTCATTGATTAGCTCTAGTAGTTTTCTGGTAGCATCTTTAGGATTCTCTATGTATAGTATCATGTCATCTGCAAACAGTGACAGCTTTACTTCTTCTTTTCCGATTTGGATTCCTTTTATTTCCTTTTCTTCTCTGATTGCTGTGGCTAAAACTTCCAAAACTATGTTGAATAAGAGTGGTGAGAGTGGGCAACCTTGTCTTGTTCCTGACCTTAGTGGAAATGCTTTCAGTTTTTCGCCATTGAGGATGATGTTGGCTGTGGGCTTGTCATATACGGCCTTTATTATATTGAGGAAAGTTCCCTCTACACCTACTTTCTGCAGGGTTTTTATCATAAATGGGTGTTGAATTTTGTCAAAAGCTTTCTCTGCATCTATTGAGATGATCATATGGTTTTTCTCCTTCAATTTGTTAATATGGTTAATCACATTGATAGATTTGCGTATATTGAAGAATCCTTGCATTCCTGGAATAAACCCCACTTGATCATGGTGTATGATCCTTTTAATGTGCTGTTGGATTCTGTTTGCTAGTATTTTGTTGAGGATTTTTGCATCTATGTTCATCAGTGATATTGGCCTGTAGTTTTCTTTCTTTGTGACATCCTTGTCTGGTTTTGGTATCAAGGTGATGGTGGCCTCGTAGAATGAGTTTGGGAGTGTTCCTCCCTCTGCTATATTTTGGAAGAGTTTGAGAAGAATAGGTGTTAGCTCTTCTCTAAATGTTTGATAGAATTCGCCTGTGAAGCCATCTGGTCCTGGGCTTTTGTTTGTTGGAAGATTTTTAATCACAGTTTCAATTTCAGTGTTTGTGATTGGTCTGTTCATATTTTCTATTTCTTCCTGATTCAGTCTTGGCAGTTTGTGCATTTCTAAGAATTTGTCCATTTCTTCCAGATTGTCCATTTTATTGGCATAGAGTTGCTTGTAGTAATCCCTCATGATTTTTTGTATTTCTGCAGTGTCAGTTGTTACTTCTCCTTTTTCATTTCTGATTCTATTGATTTGAGTCTTCTCCCTTATTTTCTTGATGAGTCTGGCTAATGGTTTATCAATTTTGTTAATCTTCTCAAAGAACCAGCTTTTAGTTTTATTGATCTTTGCTATTGTTTCCTTCATTTCTTTTTCATTTATTTCTGATCTGATTTTTATGATTTCTTTCCTTCTGCTAACTCTGGGGTTTTTTTGTTCTTCTTTCTCTAATTGCTTGAGGTGCAAGGTTAGGTTGTTTATTCGAGATGTTTCCTGCTTCTTAAGGTGGGCTTGTATTGCTATAAACTTCCCTCTTAGAACTGCTTTTGCTGCATCCCATAGGTTTTGGGTCGTTGTATCTCCATTGTCATTTGTTTCTAGGTATTTTTTAATTTCCTCTTTGATTTCTTCAGTGATCACTTCGTTACTAAGTAGTGTATTGTTTAGCCTCCATGTGTTTGTATTTTTTACTGCTCTTTTCCTATAATTGATATCTAATCTCATGGCGTTGTGGTCGGAAAAGATACTTGATATAATTTCAATTTTCTTAAATTTACCAAGGCTTGATTTGTGACCCAAGATATGATCTATCCTGGAGAATGTTCCATGAGCACTTGAGAAAAATGTGTATTCTGTTGTTTTTGGATGGAGTGTCCTATAAATATCAATTAAGTCCATCCTGTTTAATGTATCATTTAAAGCTTGTGTTTCCTTATTTATTTTCATTTTGGATGATCTGTCCATTGGTGAAAGTGGGGTGTTGAAGTCCCCTACTATGAATGTGTTACTGTCGATTTCCCCTTTTATGGCTGCTAGTTTTTGCCTTATGTATTGAGGTGCTCCTATGTTGGGTGCATAAATATTTACAATTGTTATATCTTCTTCTTGGATCGATCCCTTAATCATTATGTAGTGTCCTTCTTTGTCTCTTCTGATAGTCCTTATTTTAAAGTCTATTTTGTCTGATATGAGAATTGCTACTCCAGCTTTCTTTTGGTTTCCATTTGCATGGAATATCTTTTTCCATCCCCTTACTTTCAGTCTGTATGTGTCTCTAGGTCTGAAGTGGGTCTCTTGTAGACAGCATATATATGGGTCTTGTTTTTGTATCCATTCAGCCAATCTGTGTCTTTTGGTGGGAGCATTTAGTCCATTTACATTTAAGGTAATTATCGATATGTATGTTCCTATTCCCATTTTCTAAATTGTTTTGGGTTCGTTATTATAGGACTTTTCCTTCTCTTGTGTTTTTGTCTAGAGAAGTTCCTTTAGCATTTGTTGTAAAGCTGGTTTGGTGGTGCTGAACTCTCTCAGCTTTTGCTTGTCTGTAAAGGTTTTAATTTCTCCATCAAATCTGAATGAGATCCTTGCTGGGTAGAGTAATCTTGGTTGCAGGTTTTTCTCCTTCATCACTTTCAGTATGTCCTGCCACTCCCTTCTGGCTTGTAGAGTTTCTGCTGAGAGATCAGCTGTTAACCTTATGGGGATTCCCTTGTGTGTTATTTGTTGTTTTTCCCTTGCTGCTTTTAATATGCTTTCTTTGTATTTAGTTTTTGACAGTTTGATTAATATGTGTCTTGGCGTATTTCTCCTTGAATTTATCCTGTATGGGACTCTCTGTGCTTCCTGGACTTGATTAACGATTTCCTTTCCCATATTAGGGAAGTTTTCAACTATAATCTCTTCAAATATTTTCTCAGTCCCTTTCTTTTTCTCTTCTTCTTCTGGAACCCCTATAATTCGAATGTTGGTGCGTTTAATGTTGTCCCAGAGGTCTCTGAGACTGTCCTCAGTTCTTTTCATTCTTTTTTCTTTATTCTGCTCTGCAGTAGTTATTTCCACTATTTTATCTTCCAGGTCACTTATCCGTTCTTCTGCCTCATTTATTCTGCTATTGATCCCATCTAGAGTATTTTTCATTTCATTTATTGTGTTGTTCATCATTGTCTGTTTCATCTTTATTTCTTCTAGGTCCTTGTTAACTGCTTCTTGCATTTTGTCCATTCTATTTCCAAGATTTTGGATCATCTTTACTATCATTATTCTGAACTCTTTTTCAGGTAGACTGCCTATTTCCTCTTCATTTGTTAGGTCTGGTGGGTTTTTATCCTGCTCCTTCATCTGCTGTGTGTTTTTCTGTCTTCTCATTTTGCTTATCTTACTGTGATTGGGTTCACCTTTTTGCAGGCTGCAAGTTCGTAGCTCCCGTTGTTTTTGATGTCTGTCTCCAGTGGCTAAGGTTGGTTCAGTGCGTTGTGTAGGCTTCCTGGTGGAGGGGACTAGTGGCTGTGTTGTGGTGTATGAGGCTAGATCTTGTCTCTCTAGTGGGCAGGTCCACGTCTGGTGGTGTGTTTTGGGGTGTCTGTGGACTTATTATGATTTTAGGCAGCCTCTCTGCTAGTGGGTGGGGTTGTGTTCCTGTTTTGCTATATGGTTGGCATAGGTTGTCCAGCACTGTAGCTTGCTGGTCGTTGAGCGAAGCTGGGTGCTGGTGTTGAGATGGAGATCTCTGGGAGATTTTCGCCGTTTGATATTATGTGGGGCTGGGAGGTCTCTTCTTGACGAGTGTTCTGAAGTTGGCTCTCCCACCTCAGAGGCAGAGTCCTGACTCCTGGCTGGAGCAGCAAGAGCCTTTCATCCACTCGGCTCAGAATAAAAGGGAGAGAAAGTAGAGAGAATTAGTATAAGTAGGAGGAAATAGGAAAGAAAGAAAGAAAGAAAGAAAGAGAGGAGGGAAGGAAGGAAGGAGGGAAGGAAGAAAGAAAGAAAGAAGAAAAGAAAGGAAGAAGGCAAGAAGGAAAGAAAGGAGGGAGGGAGGGAGGAGGGAAGGAAGGAAGGAATGAGGGAAGGAAGGAAAAAATACAGAAAGAAAGAAGATACAGTAAAATAAAATAAAGTATAATAAAGTTATTGAATTAAAAAAATAATTATTTAGAGGAAAAAAAAAAGGGAAGGATAGAACCTTAGGACAAATGGTGGAAGCAAAGTTATAGAGACAAAATCTTACATAGAAGCATACACATATACCCTCACAAAAAGAGGTAAAGTGGAAAAAATCATAAAACTTGCTCTCCAAGTCCACCTCCTCAATTTGGGACGATTCGTTGTCTCAAAAAGGGAAGGAAGGAAGGAAAGATAGAAAGAAGGTAAAGTATAACAGAGTTCTTTAAATTAAAATTAATTATTAAGAAAAAAATTAAAAAAAAAAATGGTCGGATAGAACGCTGGGACAAATGGTGGAAGCAAACCTATACAGACAAGATCTCACACAGAAGCATACACATACACATTCACAAAAAGAGGAAAAGGGGAAAAAATCATAGATCTTGCTCTAGAAGTCCGCCTCCTCAATTTGGGATGATTCGCTGTCTATTCATGTATTCCACAGAGGCAGGGTACATCAAATTGATTGTGTAGCTTTAATCCGCTGTTTCTGAGGCTGCTGGGAGAGATTTCCCTTTTTCTTCTTTGTTCTCACAGCTCACAGGGGCTCAGCTTTCGACTTGGCCCTGCCTCTGCGTGTAGGTCGCTGGAGGGCGTCTGCTTTTTGCTCAGACAGGACGGCGTTAAAGGAGCCGCTGACTCGGGGGCTCTGGCGCTCTCAGGCCGGGGGCAGGGAGGGGCACGGAGTGCGGAGCGGTCCTGCGGCGGCAGAAGTCGGCGTGACGTTGCCCCAGCCTGAGGCCCGCCGTGTGTTCTCCCTGAGAAATTGTCCCTGGATCCCGGGAACCTGGCAGTGGCGGGCTGCACAGGCTCCCCGGAAGAGGGGTGGGGGCAGTGACCTGTGCT
>NW_006772915.1:383330-411174 GCF_000442215.2 Lipotes vexillifer | reverse complement strand
GCAGCAGCAGCCTTAGCGTCTCCTGCCCGTCTCTGGTTTCCGAGCTTTTAGCCGCAGCTCGCGCCCGTCTCTGGAGCTCCTTTAGGCAGCGCTCTTAAAACCCCTCTCCTCGCGCACCAGGAAACACAGAGGCAAGAAAAGGTCTCTTGCCTCTTGGGTAGGTCCAGACTTTTCCCCGGACTCCCTCCCGGCTAGCCGTGGCGCACTAACCCCTTCGGGCTATGTTCAAGCCGCCAACCCCAGTCCTCTCCCTGAGCTCCGACCGAAACCGAAACCGAGCCTCAGCTCGCAGCCCCGCCCGCCCCCGGCGGGTGAGCACACGAGCCTCTCGGGCTGGTGAGCGCCGGTCGGCGCCGATCCTCTGTGCGGGAATCTCTCCGCTTTGCCCTCCGCGCCCCTGTTGCTGTGCTGTCCTCCGCGGCTCCGAAGCTCCCCGCTCCGCCTCCCGCAATCTCTGCCCGCGAAGGGGCTCCTAGTGTGTGGAGACCTTTCCTCCTTCACGGCTCCCTCCCACTGGTGCAGGTACCGTCCTTATCCTTTTGTCTCTGTTTATTCTTTTTTCTCTTGCCCTACCCAGGTACGTGGGGAGTTTCTTGCCTTTTGGGAGGTCTGAGGTCTCCTGCCAGCGTTCAGTAGGTGTTCTGTAGGAGTTGCTCCACGTGTAGATGTATTTCTGGTGTATCTGTGGGGAGGAAGGTGATCTCTGCGTCTTACTCCTCCGCCATCTTGGAAAGAGTCTCTCTCATTGTGGTTTTGATTTACATTTCCTGAAGAAATTGGTTTCTATTTATTTATTTTAAGTCACGAGTCTTTCTTCAGTCACGAGCTTGTGCAGTGTGGCCTGGTGGTGAAGAGTCTGGGGTCCAGTGTGTGACCCCCTGAGATTCCAGTGCCCTCATGTCACAGCTCTGTGATGTTGCTGAGCCACAGCTGCTCTGAGCCTCAATGTCCCCCACCTGACGGATAGGGTTCATAATAATTCCTTCCACATAGCTTGGCTGGAGGAATACACGAGATAGGGCATAAAGAGCTCTCAGCACAATTCGTGGCATGCAGTAAATGCTCAGAAACAGTAGCCATGTATATAGAAGCCCAATGCATACTCAGTTAACCAGGGAGGTGCTTAGGTTGATGTGGCCACAGAGAGACTTCCAATTCCTTTCCTCAATAACTGCTTTCCCCCAGATCTTGTCCCTGTGTGTGAGGCACCTTTAGCAGAGAGGCGCCTGCTCTGAGTCCTGCACTAACTCGTTTCTAGGGTCCGTCTCAGTACCGGCGTCTAAAATTGTCATTAGAGGTCACTGAGCCGATTTCTGATTCTCATTTGGAACAGTCCAGTGTCACCAGCATCTCCCTAGAATCCCGGGAGCCCTTTGAAGCTCTTGGACCACACTCATCCTTCCAGGTGATGACAAGCGTGCCAGGGCTCCCACCCTGAAGGCTCAGTTAGAAACAGACCGATTAAAACGCTTGGATGACACCTGGAGCTTCCATCTGCCCCACGCACCTTCCTCTGCAAAAGACTCTTCCCTGCGGCAGGAAGGGTCTGCTAACTCCAGGAATATGAGCCAGCAGGCTTCATAAGGAGACAAAGTGCTGTCAATACTAAAAACATGGAGTGACGCTTGGAGGAAATGGGTTGGCTCAAACTTCATTAAATGTCTTTGCCCTTTGCAGTTTGAACAGAGTGAGAAGTGTTTTGAAATAGAGTGCAGCAAGTTCACCGGAATTCAGGAAGCTTGGGAGGAGAGAGGCTGGGGCAGGACATGGGGTCTTTTTCGTCTGAGGAGCTGGTGATAAATGTTCAGGATGATTGGTTTTTGGATCTCTGACAGGAGGTTTACTGTTTATTGTGAAGGAACAATGCTTAGTATCTGCACAGGGCAATTAGGGAGCAGCAGAAAGAGGCCAGCTCACCAAGGAGGCTCAAGCTGGGGAGGGCCAGGCTGATGGGAAGGGCTGGCTCAGGGCACACGGGGACCTTGCATGACTCCCCACGGCCTGATCCAGGCTCCTCGAGGTGCTTAGGTGTGTGATGGGAATGGTGGGTGGCTTTGGAGTCAAGAGCTAGTAGCAAGGAGAGCAAATGCTCACAAGAGCTCCCAAAGAGCATCCTATGTTGTCTCCATGGTGACCTGAGACAGAGAACCCATGAGGGTAGCCGGTCATTCTGGGGTCACTCACACCCTTTCCAGACAAATGCCCGAAGGAAAGCCCCCATACCCTGGATGGTGGAACTGAATGCATCTCATTTTGTGTGTAGCCAGGTGTCTTGAGAAGACTCTAGGGTGAGTTACCCCTTGGAGCCTGGAGTTTGGTTTACCAGCCTGGGCAGGGTCACCGACGGGGGACACACGGTGACCACCTCTTCTTTCCACTCAGGAAGCAGCTGAACCCTACACTTCCCCCAGGGTCAGACGCTCACCACTCTGCAGAGAACATTAAAAGCATCCATAAAAGAGACATCACAGATTTTGTTGGCTGTAAACCTCAAAGATGAATTTCACCACCATATTTTATGAGTATGGGTTTTAAAGCCTTCATAATGCAGGGCTGCCCCTCTCCAGGACCCATGAACTTCCTCCTGGGGCGATGATTTATGTTGTTCACTCAGCCAGGAGGAGACCTCAGACGATACGTGATGACTTAACATAAGAAACTGACGATGTTTTTCCATGGGTGGCAGAGGTGAGATGTTTAGCCCTTAGATGGGATCCTCTGTGGGAAGTAAAGTGGAGATGCCCGACATGCTGGAGATGCTGTGGTCCCCAACAGTATCCAAAGACCCCAAATGTTAGAAAGAACAGATAACATTAGGATGTGGATTTTGAAGGGACTTCTAAGAGGGGAAGGCAGTGAGATGAACAAAACCATAGATCATTAGAGCTAGACAAAGCCTTTGGGATCATTTGCTCCAGTTTGTTAAATTTACAGCTGGGGCACCAAAGCCTCTTTATGTGTGAGGCTTCATTCAAGGTTATCCAGAAGCCTCTAACACTTAAAAATAATTCTTTAATTACCAAAGCAAACTTTCTTTTGTTAAGTGGGGCAGTTAAGTGAAACACAAGCCTTCACTTGTGGCCTATTAATAACCCAAAAGTTTTCTCCTGCCCTAAATTAAGAAACCTCATTAACGAATGGGGCTTTTGTTCCAGAGAAGCCAAAGCATGGCCTGTTTTCCCCCCTGCTTAGAGCGGTGGCAGCAATTATAGCTCGTGGCTTAGGCAATGATTTTCTATGCCTTCTCTGCGCTTAGGAGAGGTTAGAGTCATTAATGAAATGCTAATGATCAGCTCCCAAACTTAACTAGAGTTCACTCTGCCTGTCCTGGAAGAGGTACAGAAAACTCTTTTTTTCCCCTCTTCCTCTAACGTGTTGTGGTAAATTCAGGCCAACCCTGGAGCAAGGGGCAGATTTGCAAAGGCTGGGCAGATTAAACCCCAACTACTTTGACAATACGATTTCCCCCAAGAGTGTGTTCTCAGCAAGGACACACAACCCCAGACAAAGGGTGTGCATTTGATATACTTTGGAAACCTGGTTCTCCCTCCATTGGCTTTGTTTCTCTTCTGTCAGAGCTTTCATGACCCGAAAAAGATCTGCCCAGTCACACTTTGTTCACCTGGCTTGGCCTCAAACTGGATCGCTCTCCCTGTGTCATCTCGGACGTTTGTTTTGAAACAAAGGCCTGGACTTTCCCTTTATGTGTGGTGTTGTTGTATGCTTTCCTTTCTTGATAGAAGCTGTATCAGGTCTGCATGGTATATATAAAGCCTCTAGCTTGGTGCCTGGCACACAGCAGGTGCTCAATTGCTTGAGTCTGGGATCCCCCGGAAGCAAAACCTGAGACATACTGTAAGGAGTTGGGGGAAATGAGACAAGGGAGGGCAGACAGCCAACAAAAGGGTGTTAGGAAGCCAGTTCCCACCGTGGGCAGCTGGAGCTTGAAATGTGGGATGTATCAATAGTAGAAGATTATCCCATCCGAGGGGCAAGGGAGTGGGGGTATTTATACTCCAGCTTGTCAGTGGTTGGTTGAGAGCTGGGGGTATTGATTCCTTGAATGCCTGCTGATCTACAGCTCTGAGAGAGCCTCAAGCAAAGAGGTGACACTGGCAGTGGCAGTCAGCCAGAGCACAGGGTGTGGGCAGGGCAAGGACAGTAGCTATCTCATCGTGATTAGATTCTTTTCCTCTGACTTCTCTCTTACTTTCTACCTTGATGTTAAAGTTTGTCCTGCAAACTCTCCACCCATTTCTAGCCACCGGCCTTCGACAGAGATTCTACTCCAAGCTCTGAATCCTCCTTTAATTTGCCTGTGGCACCACCACACCCTGGAGATGACGTTTGGTGTCCTTTAAATTTCTTGTGGGAATGAGCTAGAATGCGGAAGTGGGTTGCCATGGTTCTCACACATTCCCTCTGCCCAGCAGGATGTAAGCCGGGAACAGATTACATTGGTACTTTAAAAACTGGTCTTCTAGTGGTTACCCCTGCACCCTGAGGATCTCCGCAATCCCCCAGCTGCCTCAGTGACCCAGAAGAGGGAGCCAAACCATACAGCTGGGGCGCTCTTCACACTTCCAGGGGCCTAAGCCAGTTATAGAACTTTCTGGAAAACAGCCTGGGGTTTACTACCTGCCCCAAACATGGCTTCAGTAGCTTGGTGGGCTGCTACTTAGAGAGTCAAGAAATGCTGATACCCCTCCTCCAGGGTGGGCGGCGCAGGGGAGAGCAGTGCCTCCCAGCGGCTTCCCCTGAGCAGGCTTTACCCTGGGCCTGACGGGAACATCCCTGCCCAACACACAAGAAGATTCTGTTCTCGGCCCTGAGAACCACGAGCTCTGGCCTGGGTGGTGGCTGCCTCATCTACACCCCTCCGTGTCTGGCCACTTCTCCCTCCCTCGTCTGTCCGTCCCTCCTCTGCCCAGAGATAAAACGACAGTCTTAGGTTGGGCTCCCTCAGAAGCAGAGCTTGAGATAGGATCCTAGTGCAAGTGGTTGATCTGAGGGGTGTCCCAGGATGCATTGGTGGGGAGTCAGAGGTGAGACAGGGAAGTGAGCCAGGAGGACAGCTTGATGAGCCATTATCACTGTGGGCACCTGGGTGCAGTCCCCCTGAGGGCCTCCGGGAGATTGTGCCAAACACACTGCAGTGCCCCTCCCCCCAGGGACAGAGAAGCCCAATTCTCCATCCCTAGCTCCTGTCCTGCATTGGTTGAGGGCTGTCCCCGCTTCAAGGGCAGAGCAGGCTCATCACCCTGAGCAGGGAGCCACAGGTGGTCATGGGGGTGAAGTGCTGGTGTGTTCGGGAATGTGTTCAGGCCGCTGGGTCTGCCCAGTGACCATGACTGGCGTTGGAGCCTCTGCTCTGTGCTCGGTGCTTCAGGTGCTCGCCTGCCTGACTCTTTACAGGGGAGGAAAGTGGAGAGGAAGCAGCTTGCCGAGGTCGTGCAGCCTGTGCGGTGGCCGGTCTGGCTGCAGAGCCTGAGCCGTTTTGCTGGTGTTGGTTTCGAGGTGCCCTTTCTGGCCCCTGGCCCGGTGCAGCTGGTGCTCTCAGCCTTGGCCTTGGGGACATCGCTCATGAGCTGCTCTCCTGGGGAACTCCAGTATTTCCCACCTTGGCTCCAAGGGGCTGTGGGTTGCACGTCTCAGGAACACAGGGCAGGGGTCACTACTAAGCCCACTTTTCCTGTGAGGTCCTTGAGGATCAGAGATTGAGAGGCTAAAGGCCCACAGTTAACCAGGGAGGGACTGGGCTCCCGGGTCATTTGATTCTCAAGCAGTGCGCTCTCACTGGGTTGGGGTTTGGTGAATCAGGCACTCCCATGCACTGCTGGGTGAGTCTAAGTTGTGGACATCTCAGAGATGGACGATGTGATTAATACCTATCGAAATTACACATGCACATGGCCATATACCCAGGAATTTCACTTTTTAGTGGGCTCCTGCAGCACTGTTTGTGCTAGTGGAAGATTGGAAATCTCCTCAATGACCATCCGTAGGGGACTGGCTAAAGCAGCCCATGAAATGCCATGAGGCCAGGAGAAAATGAGCAAGTGTATGGTGTGTTTTTTTGCTGGAGAAAAACCCCAAGGTGCAGAACAGTGCTATAATTTGTGTAAATAGAGAAAACGTGTGCGTATTTGCTTGCTTATGTGTGTCTCCCATCCCTGATTGCCTCTGGGAGGCTGGAGTGGGGTGGAAGGGGTACCTTTTGAATATCAAATCATATGGATAAATTGAGAATCTACTAAAAATAAATAAATTAAAAAATTTTAAATTTAGGGTGTTCTTTTTTTTGCTTTTAAAAGTAAATTTTATTGACATGAAACATAATCAGAAAGGGTGTTCTTTTTATTATATTGCATTTCACTCTGAAATCCCAGTTTCCTTATCTGTAAAATCAGGAAAATATTTGTTTCAGAAAGTGATGACCCGTATATCTTTTTTCGCACTTACTGCCTTTATGTTTAATTTCAGGAGTGGGTGACTTGGTCTGCCTCTGCTTACTCCAGGAGAAACACCATGAGGGAAGGGCCTGGGTGCCACTTGCTCACTACTCTATCTCTGGGATCTGCATTTGGTGGGTGCTAAACAAAAATATTTTGAGGGAACGAATAAATCAGTGAAAGCACTTTGTTAGTTAGAACATGCTCTTTTTTTTTTTTGCGGTTCATGGGCCTCTCACTCTTCTGGCCTCTCCCGCTGTGGAGCACAGGCTCCGGACGCGCAGGCTCAGCGGCCATGGCTCACGGGCCCAGCCGCTCTGCGGCATGTGGGATCTTCCCGGACCAGGGCACGAACCCGTGTCCCCTGCATCGGCAGACGGACTCTCAACCACTGCACCACAGGGAAGCCCAGGATTTAAATCCAGATTGATTTTCTTTATTTTATAGTTTGACCTCAATTTAGATTCAAATTTTGATCAGTATTCTTTTTTTTTAACTTTATTATAGTTGCTTTACAATGTTGTGTTAATTTATGCTGTATAGCAAAATGACTCAGTTATACACATATATACATTCGTTTTCATATTCTTTTCTATTATGGTTTATCCCAGGTTATTGAATATAGTTCCCTGTCCTATACAGTAGGACCTTGTTTTTTTATCCATCCTATATGGAATAGTTTGCACCTGCTAATCCCAAATTCCCAATCCTTCCCTCCCCCACCCCACTCCACACTGGCAACCACAAGTCTGTTCTCTAAGTCTGTGAGTCTGTTTCTGTTTCACAGATATGCTCATTTGTGTCATATTTTAGATTCCACGTGTAAGTGATATCATATGGTATTTGTCTTTCTTTCTGCCTTACTTTGCTTAGTATGATAATCTCTAGCTCCAACCATGTTGCTGCAAATGGCATTATTTCATTCTTTTTTTAGGCTGAGTAATGTTCCATTGTATATGTGGACCATATCTTCTTTATCCATTCATCTGTTGATGGATATTTAGGTTGTTTCCATGTCTTGGCTATTATAAATAGTGCTGTTACGAACATAGGGGTGCATGTATCTTTTCAAATTAGTTTTGCTGAGAACACACTCTTTATGTTTTTGTTATCATCTCATTTACAGGAGGCAGCCGTGCATAGAGTCTCAGACAATCTAGGTTCAAATCCCAGCTCTGCTGCTTGTTAGCTGTGTGACTGTGGCAAGTTACCTAACCTCTCTGTGCTCTCGTTTCCTCATTAGCGGATTGAGAGCTGTGTAAGTACCTACCACAGAGGACTGCTGTAAGGATACAAAGAGTTCATATGTCTAATACTTAAAACAGTACCTGCACTCTAAGTTGAGGGACTATTATCTGACTTGACTTTGATACTTTTCCCATTATAAATACTGATCTCTACGATTCTGGCAAAACTTCTTTCAGGATTTGGGACGAACTTTAGACAAGTAGGAATACTTCTCTCCTTGTTTCCCCTTTCAATTCTTTCTTTCCTGGAACATTAAGGTGGCTCATTCTCTGAATATGCTCTCATTTTTCCAGAGAAGACCATCCCGGGAACAAAGCCTGCCTTACTTTAGGGGACAGCTGGCCTCCAGGTGACTGGGCAGGGGTTATGTGTGGGGAGCTCTTTCTCAACACCTCAAGCCTTTGCACAGTCCTGAATTCCCCTGAAGAACCCTCTTGGCTCCCTGCCAGCCTGTCCAGTGAAGCCACGCCCTCCCTATTTCCTCCAGGTACAGCTTGGGTGGAAACTGTTAAAGTCCGAGGTGGGTTCAGCCTCTCCTCCACGGATCTGGGAGAGTTGAAAGCTGCCCAGGTAGACAAGGAGCAGCAGAACGCCTCGGAAACCCTCTGCTGTTTGAGCTGGTGTGAAAAGAGATGTTTTTGCTGCAAGCTTACTGATTATTATTGCTGAAAATTCTGGCTTGAGTGGCCTTGATGAAGACACACAAAGGACATGGACAACTGGGGCCTGAACTGCTCAGGGCTGCTTTGTGGGGCGTAGGGCTGGATCCGTGGGGGGCTTGGCTGGGCCCATCAAAGTGCATTGGGAGAGCAGCTTTGAGGACATTTTCTCAGCATCCCCTTGCATTCTGATGGGTTCCCCACAGTGCTCTTATAGCCCCTTGAGTTTCTGAGTATTCAGCCTCCTCTCTGACAGGTCGGGGGATGCTGGGACCCCTGCCCTGTCTTCCTGAGCCCTTTCATCTCATTTTTGCCTTACAACCATTGTGCTTTATGGTGATGCTGGAAAGTTTTCTTCCTGCCGGGAGACCGGGTGCTGGTGGGAGATGGCTCATTAGTGCCAGGCATTCTCCACGGAGCCGGCTGTGCCTGTGTGAAGCATCTCCTGCAGTAGGAGCCGGCTAGCTTGGGTTGGCTCACTGGAGCTTGAACAGGTGGTCATGACAGCCAGACTCAGAAGATGACGGGAGCTCTGCACATCAGTGCCCGGGACTGGAGGCCCAAATTAGTCTGCTTTCTTTTCAGGAATCTCAGGAATATTTACTTTTCATTTTGTTTCCTGACACAGGATAACAACTTACCAGAGTAAAATGAAACCTCAGTGTTTGTTCTCCACACACCACACCCCGTCCCGCCCTGCCACGTCGCTCAACCACATGGAAACCGCAGTAAACAAAACCACCACTGTGTTTCAAACATGAAGACAGGACTGTGAGTTGGTGGCAGCCTGAAGGGGAGAGAAGAAACCTAGCCTCTTCAAATCTTAGGATTTAGCTCCTTATCTGCTGGATCCTGGAGGCAGGAGGGAGGATTTAGGTGTGTGACACTGGCTGTCTCCCTTCGCTCTGAAGTCCCTAAGCCCCAAGGGCCATGACAAAGAAAGAAAAAATTTTCCAAAGCGTGAGTTCTTAGCTTTTTAAAATAAGAAAAAGTCCAAACAAACAAACAAACAAGCAAGCACACACCCCCAGTCCCCTCTCTCCACACTCCACTTCCTAAAAGCAGAACATGAAGTAAAGACCACATACTGGTAGGGTGCAGCTGTGTCTGGTCTGCTGATGTGTTTGGCCCACACAGTATTTTTATTTTCTTTCCAATTTGAGCCAACATTTAAACATTGGGGGATTTCAAATAACAATCTGGAAAATCTGGAGTTCCTGACTACCCTGGCAGTTGCAAAACCAGATGGAGCCTTGGAGTCGCAAGGACTCCAAGCATCTTACCACCGCACTCCTTGATGCCCCAGCTGGTCTGTGACCCCTTTGGCATCCCAGTTTGCCATCTCTGATGTAAAAGACCTGGCAACCAGCTGTCATCACGGTATTTTTCTGGATTAAACTTTCTGGAGCAGGTGGGGTATGGTTCTAGTTTTCTTAGATTCTTTTCCAGATTTGTCTTAGCCACTCAACTCCCTTGACTGGTTTTATTAACCCTCTTGGTATTCGTCTTAAGCCTGGCAGGTAAGCTTCCATTTCTGCTAAGACCTTGTCTTAAAGAACTTTGCTATTTGATTTCAAATTACGAGGGTTGCTAAATTTATGAATGTTCTGATTTGAATGGTTTCGAGAAAGTGGGAAAGTGTCAGTGTGTAGATGTGTAAATGATGGCATTTTCCTTCCGTTTGCAATTGAAGTTTCAGATTTGTCCTACAGCCTCGGGCCGTGTCAACTTAGTCATTTTTTTCAAGGAATTTGTCTATTTCACCTAAGTTGTATTTATTGCCATAACACTGTTCTAACATTTCCTTATTATCTTTTTGCTGACTGCAGGATCTGTAGTAATGTCCCCTCTCTCATTTCTTTTCTTTCTTTCTTCTTTTTTTTCTGGCCACACTGCATGGCTTGTGGGATCTTAATTCCCCAACCAAGGGTTGAACTCGGAATCTCAACAGTAGAAGCACAGAGTCCTAACCACTGGACCACCAGGGAATTCCCTCCCCTCTCTCATTTCTGATAACGAACTTAATGGTTCTTGATATAGCTATTCTTTGACTATGTCCATGTAGCCTATGTCTATTTGTACCATCTTATTTATTTGGCTGCGCCACGTGGCTTGTCGGATCTTAGTTCCCTGACCAGGGATCAAACCCGTGCCCCCTGCAGTGGAAGCTTGGAGTCCTAACCACTGGATCGCCAGGGAATTCCCATATCTGTATCATCTTAGATTCTTTCAATTGCCTCCTTTTTATCTGAAGGCACCTCCTGGGTTATATTACAGCCACAACTGCCGCCAACCAGTCACCTGCCCTGAGAATGCTGGGCCTTTCCCTTTTCTTCTGCTGTGCAACTGGGCCAACCAGCCATATTCCAGAATTTCTAGCCTTGAATAAACAGCAGCACCACTGTAGTTATGAGGTCTAGCATCTGCAAGTTCAGGGGAGGGTCACCCGTGGGGTGAACATTGACTAATGGGAAACAGGAGACAGGACTGAGCTGGCCAGGACCAGGACTAGGGTGAGGTGAGTGAGGCATTGAAGGCCCAAAGTAAGGAGGCACCTGCTCTCAGGGTATATGTATATTATATACATACATACATATATATATATATATATATATATATATATATATATATACACACTATATACTGGCATATATATAATATTATACTGTATATTATATAGTATATACTAGTATATTATATATAGTGTTTGTACACTGTCTATTATGTATAGTATTATATATGTGTGTAGGTATATATAAAAACTATACATATAGTATTACATATAATACATATATGTATACTATACAATAGTATATATAGTATATATTGTATTTATATTGTATATATAGCATATACAATATTATATATAATATATACAGCATATATATGAATTTTGTGATGCTCTTGGAGTGTCAGACACTAAACCACTGGTTCCTGGTTGCTAGTGCTGTGTGTAAATCACTGGCCAATAACGTGATGCTTATTTCAGCATGTGCTACATCCTGTCTTTTTATTGGTCTCCCTCATTTCCTTCCTCTTCTTGGTTTCAATCTCTAGACCACCTCTACCTGATCTATGGAGCTGAGCTGAGTTGAAGAGGAATAGCATGTGGAAACCAGCAGATTATTCTGTGGCTTCTTTCTTGTCGACGGCTGACACCACCTCCTTAAAGTTGAATGGCACTTCAATATTTTCCAAGTGCTCTCACATCTTTCATCTCAGTAGATGCCTCTAATAGACCCATGAGTAGAACAGAGCAGGCAGAACCTGCATTTTATTTTATTTTAATTTTTTAAAATCTTTATTGGAATATAATTGCTTTACAATGGTGTGTTAGTTTCTGCTGTATAACAAAGTGAATCGGCTATATGTATATATATATCCCCATATCCCCTCCCTCTTGCGCCTCCCTTCCACCTTCCCTATCCCACCCCTCTAGGTGGTAACACAGCACCGAGTTGATCTCCCTGTGCTATGCAGCTGCTTCCCACTAGCTATCTGTTTTACATTTGGTAGTGTATATATGTCCATGCCACTCTCTCACTTCATCCCAGCTTACCCTTCCCCCTCCCCGTGTCCTCAAGTCCATTCTCTACGTCTACATCTTTATTCCTGTCCTGACCCTAGGTTCGTCAAAACCATTTTTTTTTTTTTTTTAGATTCCATATATATGTGCTAGCATATGGTATTTGTTTTTCTCTGACTTACTTCACTCTGTATGACAGACTCTAGGTCCATCCACCTCACTACCAATAACTCAATTTCATTTCTTTTTATGGCTGAGTGATATTCCATTGTATATATGTGCCACATCTTCTTTATCCATTCATCTGTCGATGGGCACTTAGGTTGCTTCCATGTCCTGGCTATTGTAAATAGAGCTGCAATGAACATTGTGGTACATGACTTTTTGGTACATGACTCTTCTCAGGGTATGTGCCTGGTAGTGGGATTGCTGGGTCGTATGGTAGTTCTCTTTTTAGTTTTTAAAGGAACCTCCATACTGTTTTCCATAGTGGCTGTAGCAATTTACGATCCCACCAACAATGCAAGAGGGTCCCATTTGTTTATTTTTCTTTCCATTTCTATAGGAGGTGGGTCAAAAAGGATCTTGCTGTGATTTATGTCATAGAGTGTTCTGCCTATGTTTTCCTCTAAGAGTTTTACAGTGTCTGGCCTTATATTTAGGTCTTTAATCCATTTTGAGTTTATTTTTGTATATGGTATTAGGGAGCATTCTAATTTCATTCTTTTACGTGTACCTGTCCAGTTTTCCCAGCACCACTTATTGAAGAGGCTGTCTTTTCTCCATTATATATTCTTCCCTCCTTTATCAAAGATAAGGTGACCATATGTGCGTGGGTTTATCTCTGGGCTTTCTATCCTGTTCCACTGATCTGTTTCTGTTTTTGTGCCAGTATCATACTGTCTTGATTACTGAAGCTTTGTAGTACAGTCTGAAGTCTGGGAGCCTGATTCTTCCAGCTCCATTTTTCTTTCTCAAGAATGTCTATTCGGGGTCTTTTGTGTTTCCATACAAATTGTGAAATTTTTTGTTCTACTTCTGTGAAAAATGCCATAGGTAGTTTGATAAGGATTGCATTGAATCTGTACATTGCTTTGGGTAGTATAGTCATTTTCACAATGTTGATTTTTCCAATAAAAGAACATGGTATATCTCTCCAACTATTTGTATCATCTTTAATTTCTTTCATCAGTGTCATAGTTTTCTGCATACAGGTCTTTTGTCTCCTTAGGTAGGTTTATTCCTAGGTATTTTATTCTTTTTGTTGCAATGGTAAACGGGAAGGTTTCCTGAAATTCTCTTTCAGATTTGTCATCATTAGTATATAGGAATGCAAGAGATTTCTGTGCATTGATTTTGTATCCTGCTACTTTACCAAATTCATTGATTAGCTCTAGTAGTTTTCTGGTGGCATCTTTAGGATTCTCTATGTATAGTATCATGTCATCTGCAAACAGTGACAGCTTTACTTCTTCTTTTCCGATTTGGATTCCTTTTATTTCTTTTTCTTCTCTGATTGCTGTGGCTAAAACTTCCAAAACTATGTTGAATAATAGTGGTGAGAGTGGACAACCTTGTCTTGTTCCTGATCTTAGAGGAAATGATTTCAGTTTTTCACCATTGAGAATGATGTTTGCTGGGGGTTTGTCATATATGACCTTTATTATGTTGAGGTAAGTTCCCTCTATGCCTACTTTCTGGAGGCTTTTTTTTTTTTTTATCATAAATGGGTGTTGAATTTTGTCAAAAGCTTTTTATGCATCTATTGAGATGGTCATATGATTTTTCTCCTTCAATTTGTTAATATGGTTTATCACATTGATTGATTTGCGTATATTGAAGAATTCTTGCATTCCTGGGATAAACCCCATTTGATCATGGTGTATGATTCTTTTAATGTGCTCTTGGATTCTGCTGGCTAGTATTTTGTTGAAGATTTTTGCATCTATGTTCCTCAGTGATATTGGCCTGTAGTTTTCTTCCTTTGTGACATCTTTGTCTGGTTCTGGTATCAGGGTGATGGTGGCCTCGTAGAATGAATTGGGGAGTGTTCCTCCCTCTGCTATATTTTGGAAGAGTTTGAGAAGGATAGGTGTTAGCTCTTCTCTAAATGTTTGATAGAATTCGCCTGTGAAGCCATCTGGTCTTGGGTTTTTGTTTGTTGGAAGATTTTTAATCACAGTCTCAATTTCAGTGCTTGTGATTCGTCTGTTTATATTTTCTATTTCTTCCTGGTTCAGTGTCAGAAGGTTGTGCTTTTCTAAGAATTTGTCCATTTCTTCCAGGTTGTCCATTTTATTGGCATAGAGGTGCTTGTAGTAATCTCTCATGATCCTTTGTATTTCTGCAGTGTCAGTTGCTACTTCTCCTTTTTCATTTCTGATTCTATTGATTTGAGTCTTCTCCCTTTTTTTTCTTGATGATTCTGGCTAATGGTTTATCAATTTTGTTTATCTTATGAAAGAAGCAGCTTTAGTTTTATTGATCTTTGCTATTGTTTCCTTCATTTCTTTTTCATTTATTTCTGATCTGATCTTTATGATTTCTTTCCTTCTACTAAATTTGGGGGTTTTTTGTTCTTCTTTCTGTAATTGCTTTAGGTTTAAGGTTAGGTTGTTTATTTGAGATGTTTCTTGTTTCTTGAGGTAGGATTGTATTGCTATAAACTTCCCTCTTAGAACTGTTTTTGCTGCATCCCATAGGGTTTTGGTCGTCGTGTCTCCATTGTCATTTGTTTCTAGGTATTTTTTTATTTCCTCTTTGATTTCTTCAGTGATCTCTTAGTTATTAAGTAGTGTATTGTTTAGCCTCCATGTGTGTGTATTTTTTACAGATTTTTTCGTGTAATTGATATCTAGTGTCATATCATTGTAGTCGGAAAAGATACTTGATACAATTTCAATTTTCTTAAATTTACCAAGCCTTGATTTGTGACCCAAGAAATTATCTATCCTGGAGAATGTTCCATGAGCACTTGAGAAGAAAGTGTATTCTGTTGTTTTTGGATAGAATGTCCTATAAATATCAATTAAGTCTATCTTGTTTAATGTATCATTTAAAGCTTGTGTTTCCTTATTTATTTTCAGTTTGGATGGTCTGTCCATTGTTGAAAGTGGGGTGTTAAAGTCCCCTGCTATGATTGTCTTATTGTCGATTTCCCCTTTTATGGCTGTTAGCATTTGCCTTATGTATTGAGGTGCTCCTATGTTGGGTGCATAAATATTTACAATTGTTCTATCTCCTTCTTGGATCGATTCCTTCATCATTATGTAGTGTCCTTCTTTGTCTCTTGTAATAGTCTTTATTTTAAAGTCTATTTTGTCTGATATGAGAATTGTTACTCCAGCTTTCTTTTGATTTCCATGTGCATGGAATATCTTTTTCCATTCCCTCACTTTCAGCGTGTATGTGTCCCTGGGTCTGAAGTCGGTCTCTTGTAGACAGCATATATATGGTCTTTTTTTTCGTATCCATCCAGCCAGTCTATGTCTTTTGGTTGGAGCATTTAATCCATTTACATTTAAGGTAATTATCGATATGTATGTTCCCATTACCATTTTCTTAATTGTTTTGTGTTTGTTATTGTAGGTCTTTCCTTCTCTTGTGTTTCCTGCCTAGAGAAGTTCCTTTAGTATTTGTTGTAAAGCTGGTTTGGTGGTGCTGAATTCTCTTAGCTTTTGCTTGTCTCTAAAGGTTTTAATTTCTCCGTCGAATTTGAACAAGATCCTTGCTGGGTAGAGTAATCTTGGTTGTAGGTTTTTCCCTTTCATCACTTTAAATATGTCTTGCCACTCTCTTCTGGCTTGCAGAGTTTCTGCTGTAAGATGAGCTGTTAACCATATGGGGATTCCCTTGTATGTTATTTGTTGTTTTTCCCTTGCTGCTTTTAATATTTTTTCTTTGTATTTAATTTTTGATAGTTTGATTAATATGTGTCTTGTCATGTTTCTCCTTGGATTTATCCTGTATGGGACTCTCTGTGCTTCCTAGATTTGATTTAAAATTTCCTTTCCCCTATTAGGGAAGTTTTCAACTATAATCTCTTCAAATATTTTCTCAGTCCTTCTTTTTCTCTTCTTCTTCTGGAACCCCTATAATTTGAATGTTGTTGGGGTGAATGTTTACCCAGAGGTATCTAAGACTGTCCTTGATTCTTTTCATTCTTTTTTCTTTATTCTGCTCTTTAGTAGTTATTTCCACTATTTTATCTTCCAGGTCACTTATCCATTCTTCTGCTTCAGTTATTCTGCTATTGATTCCTTCTAGAGAATTTTAAATTTCATTTATTGTATTGTTCATCATTGTTCTTTTGCTCTTTAGTTCTTGTAGGTCCCTGTTAAATGTTTCTTGTATTTTCTCCATTCTATTTCCAAGATTTTGGATCATCTTTACTATCATTACTCTGAAATCTTTTTCAGGTAGACTACCTATTTCCTCTTCATTTGTTTGGTCTGGAGGGTTTTTACCTTGCTGCTTCATCTGCTGTGTGTTTCTCTGTCTTCTCATTTTGCTTATCTTACTGTGTTTGGGGTCTCCTATTTACAGGCTGCATGTTTGTAGTTCCTGTTGTTTTTGGTGTCTGCCTCCAGTGGCTAAGGTTGGTTCAGTGGGCTGTGTAGGCTTCCTGGTGGAGGGGACTAGTGCCTGTGTTCTGGTGGATGAGGCTGGATCTTGTTTTCCTGGTGGGCAAGACCATGTCCAGTGGTGTGTTTTGGGGTGTCTGTTACCTAATTATGATTTTAGGCAGCCTCTCTGCTAATGGGTGAAGTTGTGTTCCTGTGTTGCTCGTTGTTTGGCATAGGATGTCCAGCACTGTAGCTTGCTGGTCGTTGCATGGAGCTGGGTCTTAGCGTTGAGATGGAGATCTCTGGGAGAGCTTTCGGCGTTTGATATTATGTGGAGCTGGGAGGTCTCTGGTGGACCAATGTATTGAACTCGGCTCTCTGACCTCACAGGCACAGGCCTGACACCCAGCTGGAGCACCAAGACCTTGTCAGCCACACGTCTCAGAAGAAAAGGGAGAAAGAAAGAAAAAAAAAAACATAGAAAGTTATTAAAATAAAAAATAAAAAATTATTAAAAATAAAAAAATTTAAAAAGAGAAAATAAGGAAAGAAGAGAGCAATGAAACCAAAAAACAAATCCACCAGTGATAACAAGCGCTAAAAACTATACTGAAAAAAAAAAAAAAGGACAGACAGAACCTTAGAACAAATGGTAAAAGCAAAGCTATACAGACAAAATCACACAGAGAAGCATACACATACACACTCATAAAAAGAGAAAAAGAAAACAAAATGTCTATCTACAAAAAAAAAAAAAAAAAAGGAAGAAAGCAACCAAATCAATAAACTAATCTACCAATGATAATAACCTCTAAATGTTAAACTAAGGTAAACATAAAACCGGAAACCAGTCAGTCGCATACAGCAAACCCCAAGTCTACAGTTGCTCCCAACGTCCACCGCCTCAATTTTGGGATGATTCGTTGTCTATTCAGGTATTCCACAGATGCAGGTACATCAAGTTGGTCGCGGAGTTTTTAAATTTTTTTTTATTTTTATTTTTTTGCAGTACGCGGGCCTCTCAGTGCCACGGCCTCTCCTGTTGCGGAGCACAGGCTCTGGACGCGCAGGCTCAGTGGGCCCAACCGCTCCACGGCATGTGGGATCTTCCCGGACCGGGGCACGAATCCATGTCCCCTGCATCGGCAGGCGGACTCTCAACCACTGCGCCACCAGGGAAGCCCAATCGTGGAGTTTTAATACGCTGTTCCTTAGGCTGCTGGGAGAAATTTCTCTTTCTCTTCTTTGTTCGCAGAGCTGCTGGGGTTCAGCTTTGGATTTGGCCCCGCCTCTGCGTGTAGGTCGCCTGAGGGCGTCTGTTCTTCGCTCAGACAGGACGGGGTTAAAGGAGCCGCTGACTCGGGGGCTCTGGCGCTCTCAGGCCGGGGGCAGGGAGGGGCACGGAGTGCGGGGCGGGCCTGCGGCGGCAGAGGCCAGCGGGACGTTGCAGCAGCCGGAGGCCCGCCGTGTGTTCTCCCTGAGAAATTGTCCCTGGATCCCGGGAACCTGGCAGTGGCGGGCTGCACAGGCTCCCCGGAAGAGGGGTGTGGATAGTGACCTGTGCTCGCACACAGGCCCCTTGGTGGCGGCAGCAGCAGCCTTAGCGTCTCCTGCCCGTCTCTGGGGTCCATTTAGTCGCGGCTCGCGCCCGTCTCTGGAGCTCATTTAGGCGGTGCTCTGAGTCACCTCTCCTCGCGCACCCCCCCGAAACAATGGTCTCTTGCCTCTTAGGCAGCTCCAGACTTTTTCCCGGACTCCCTCCCGGCCAGCCGTGGCGCACTAGCCCCTTTCAGGCTGTGTTCACGCCGCCAACCCCAGTCCTCTCCCTGAGATCCGACCTCCGAAGCCCGAGCCTCAGCTCCCAGCCCCCACCCGCCCCAGTGGGTGAGCAGACAAGCCTCTTGGGCTGGTGAGTGCCGGTCGGCACCAATCCTCAGTGCGGGAATCTCTCTGCTTTGCCCTCCGCACCCCTGTTGCTGAGATCTTCTCCGTGGCTCCGAAGCTTCCCCCAACCCGCCCCAGTGAAGGGGCTCCTAGTGTGTGGAAAACTTTCCTCCTTCACAGCTCCTTCCCACCGGTGCAGGTCCCATCCCTATTCTTTTGTCTCTGTTTATTCTTTTTTTCTTTTGCCCTACCCAGGTATGTGGGGACTTTCTTGCCTTTTGGGAGGTCTGAGGTCTTCTGCCAGCGTTCAGTAGGTGTTCTGTAGGAGTTGTTCCACATGTAGATGTATTTCTGATGTATTTGTGGGGAGGAAGGTGATCTCCACGTCTTACTCCTCTGCATCTTGAAGGTCTCCCCTGTTCCTTAGATCTTAGAGGTACCATGATGGGCACTGAGAAGATGCTCCAGGTGACAGCTGGTGTTTGTCTCTCAGGAGATCAACCAAGGAGAGAAATATCTCCATGCAGATTTTCCTGCCTTTGCCTCCATGTTGCCCTGGTGATCACAAAATTGAAATAATTGTGCCTTGCTTGATAAACCACAGGAAAGGGAGATAATAGGTAAGAATTGTTACACCTGGTAGCTCAAACTCACCTCCAACCTCTGTCTGGTCAGCTGCTGAGGGGGAGGGAGCATTCCTGAAAGACAAAGCATCACATGAGACCGTCCTGCCAATGCCACAAAACCCGAGGTTCTGAGAAGCCTGGCCTTGCTGGTCTTGGCTACTGACCTGTGGCACTCTGGGGTCAGCAGCCACTGGGACATATGATAACTGATCCAAGGATCTGGTTAACCAAACTCTACAATAACTGCTGGACACATTTCAATGGTGTGTGTCTGGATTTCTGTAGCGTCATCTTCCGGGATGTAAATTGCACAGTTGTGTAGCCAGAAGTGTCCAAGTTTGTCAGAAATTCTTAGGGAGACATCCAATGGTGACTTCAAAATTTCTATCTGAGGTGGGGGGCTTTGGGACAGCAATCAGATTGAAAGGGTTTTGCACTGAAGCTGTATTCGTATAGGTCTTGCTATGACTGAGAAAGCCTCAGTTGCCCATATCAAAGAAAAGTGATGGTGGGAGTGGGCTGATGGAGACTTGGGGTGTGTATGA
The DNA here is from genome assembly GCF_000442215.2 of Lipotes vexillifer. Taxonomy (NCBI): domain Eukaryota; kingdom Metazoa; phylum Chordata; class Mammalia; order Artiodactyla; family Lipotidae; genus Lipotes; species Lipotes vexillifer. The sequence continues at coordinate 391,669 of NW_006772915.1, read as the reverse complement.
GTAAGGTGCCCCACTCCCCAGCCACTTTGTGTTGTTGCCAGCAGTCAGCCGACTGTCTATTTGGGAGAGATCCCTAATATCCAGATTAGAGGTGGAGAAATTCCATGGTCAGTTTGAGGAAAGGATTATGGCCACTGCATAGCTTCATTTTACAAAAAGTTCTGCCTCCAAGTTCTCTTTCTCTGCCCTCCTCTTTCTTACTATATTCTCTATGATGTGGGCCCTCATATCCCCGGTGTTGTCCATTCTCCTGAATTTTCACCACAGTCTGGGCAATGATGTTGTTCTGACCTATTCTCTTCACACAAGAATAATATTGCTGGACAGAGGATGGTCTTAAGCCACCTTTTGTCACCGTCCTTGTGTCCTCAGCCATCACTCAGCCAATGAGACTGACCCTCAGAGTCGTTTGTTTGTTCTTGCCCGAGGTCCTTCTAGTTTGAAAAGTCTTTGGCTCAACTTTCTCATTTGTAGTAGAGGCAACTGCTTCTCAAGGAGATTAAGTGTCTTTCTCTCAGAAACACAGCCATTTAGGGAGGACAGTCTTTTATATTAGTACATGAAATTATGTAAAAACACATGCTGGGACCTCATTATTCTCCACTGCATGGGATTTGGTAAGAGGCGGTTAAGTGACATGTGTTTGCCTGCCTGACTTCCTTTTTCTTTCTTGTGGTAATGGTGCCCAGATTTCCTTGTGGGACTTCCCTTTTCCCCAGTGTGTGCTGGCTTTTTAGGGCTGTCAGTCAAAGTGCCTGAACCAATCCTGGACAAGGGCTGGGCAGTCAGACTCTCGTTGGGAGCCCTAAATCCTGAGTAGGAATGACACAGGGAAAATGTCTGGGTTCCATATTTATCTCAGCAGTAGGTCCTCCATGAGCTGTCAATCACCCTCAGCTCCCCAGACCCTTAGAGAGGGTCTGATTTTGACCTTTCCAGGGCCAATGGATCAGCTTTACATTCCATCCTGCAAGCCATCCTGTATCTTTCCAACAGATTCCCATTTTGTTTAAGAGAGGTGGTTTTGCTTGCTTGCACCAAATACTCTAACTGGTAGAGTAGTAGTCCATTATCCTAAGCAATGGACTTTTAAAGTGAAATTGTTGTTTTTGGGTTGTAATTCACCACGGCGTTCAGAGACAAGATGGCTGAGCTTGGAGAGAGCCAGATTCGTGGTCTGCGTCAAGCATCCATGCTAGGTTGTCCCGAATCCTCTCGCATTCACTGTCTCTAAAGACAATGCCCCAACGAAGATTCTAAGCTCTTTTGGCTAACACGGATCCCCTGATGCATGAATAATGCCTAAGTTAATTTTCTTAACGTCTACCTTTGGCTTTCTCAGATCGAAAAGCCATTCCCTGCTGTACGACTCCTTTGGCTACAATCAAATTTTAGCTTTCATTTTGTTTGCTTCCACCCTTTTCTGGTCAGTTTGGTTAGGTAACTCAGTCACTTACGGCTGAAAGCCCTCATTTGCTTGCTCAGAAGGCTTGGAAGGAGGGGAGAGAAGAATGAGTCCAGGAACAGTTTGTGACAGATATTAGACCTCTGAGCTGTGCAATTGCGACATTGTTCCCAGCAATACAAATGTGGCTGAGCGGTCCAGACGCAGCAGAGTCTAAGCCTAACCTGCCGGCGGGGGAGATTAATGACTCTGAATGTAATCTGCGTCTGGCCCTGTAAGTCAAAGCTCTTGCCCGTGATTCTGGATGGTTTTGTCAGTTACTTGTTACTGTCAGTACTCCTGATAATGTGCACAGGGGCATCTGCTCAAAATAACACTGGATTCAAGAAGCAAGGAGCTGGAGAGGGAAGTTCACCTGTTCCCACCCAAACGTAGAGATGCCATCAGAATCCACCTTGACTACTCTCTTCTCTTCCTCTTTAACACATGAGTGATCAGCTAAGAGTAGGGCTGGGCTCCAGAGGGCAGCAGGGTCTGTGGGTCCCAGCCTGCTACCTCAGAGGGGCCAGGCAGAAAATGAAGTGCCAAGGTAAGTCGCCAGAGAAGGATTCTGTGTAGGTAGTGACATTTGGGCATGTGTAGAATTCAGGTCTACCAACTAAGGTGGGAAAAGTTATTCCAGACAGAGATGAATGCCAGCTAGTTATATGGTTTCTTAGTTGTACTGTCTCAATTTGTTCTATATAGTTTTCTGCATCCCTCTCAAGGTTATTAAAATTTCAAAAGCAAAGGTCTTAGAGTGACTTTTCTCAGGGTCTTCCAGCATGGTGACAGACACTTGGAATACGCTAGGTAAAAAGGTATACCTGGGCTGGGCTTTATTCAGATGGTGAATGTCCTTCCCTCTGCTGACAGCTGACCTTAACTTTGACCTGTTGGGGCCAAGCTGCAGCCAAGAACACGGCTAATTGATCGCTTTTCACTCCAACAGCTCTTGTAAGATGGACCAGGCGTGTCTATTTATCATAAACCCATGTAGAATTCTGTTTCTTTTCTCCTTCAGTTGCTGAGCAGCTGTCAGGTGCCACTGACTCCAAGGCAATTGCTGGGCCTCCAACTTACAGGGTGAGTCACTAACAACTTCTGAGTGATTCCCAGTGAGCCAGTCACCCGAAATGTGATTTTGAATTAAAAGTTCACACGTTACTTGGAAGGAACATGGTAGTCATGGTCATAGAGGCAGAGGAGGAAATGGTAGATGTTGGATTCTGGCAGTAGTTGGGTGGGGCGTGAATTGGAAATCTTTCCAGCTAGATGGAAGGGCAAAGCTCAGCACATAAATATTTCACTTTAATGCTCACCTAAGCCCAAGCTGCAACCTGGAGTTCTCTGATTCCTGGAATGAGCTAGCAGGTGGTGGACTTTATAGTGTTGATATGTTCGATTTAGAAGAAAGGAGATGGAAACAAACCCAGACTGCCACCTGAAAAGTTGTGGGCTGGTGGGCGGATCCAAGCTCTCCTGAAATCACCCTTGCAATGTTTGCCCTAACGAAATGAAGATTTCTGCTGCAATGCAGGGAGTTCGCTGATTAGGGATTCATTCGTAGGTATTTCCGTCTCTGGAAAGCGTCTGCTGAGGAGGCAGGAGGATAAAGCTGTTACCTGTGCCTAGTACCTTAAAGTGAATTAACTTATCAGATCACGTTTATTCCTTAGCAGGGCAGAAAGATGGTGGGAGTCAGAAGGAACAGAGGAAAATGAACATTTATTAGGGACCTATGATGTGCCAAGAATAGTACCCACACATCTCATTTAATCCTCACATCTGTGTGTAAGCACTTTATTTGACCTCAGAGACAGAGGGTTGAGTTAATGACACCTCACTGTTGGTCAGTGCAATGTCCCTTTCTTGTTCACTTATCTTTATACGTTTTTATCTTATTCTCTATGTCCATTTTCCAATTTTCCTAATGGCAACCAGTCTAATATGTTTGATGTATGTCCTTTTATTTGTATTTGTTTGTATTTTTATTTTTTTAGATTTTTATTTTATTTATTTACTTTTGGCTGCACTGGGTCTTCGTTGCTGCACAGGGCTTTCTCTAGTTACTGAGAGCGGGGTGGTGTGCAGGCTTCTCATTGCGGTGGCTTCTCTTGTTGCGGAGCACAGGCTATAGGCGAGTGGGCTTCGGTAGTTGTGGCTCATGGGCTCAGTAGTTGTGGCTCACGGGCTGTAGAGCGCAGGCTCCATAGTTGTGGCGCACGGACTTAGTTGCTCTGTGGCATGTGGGATCTTCCCGGACCAGGGCTCGAACCCATGTCCCCTGCATTGGCAGGCGGATTCTTAACCACTGTGCCATCAGGGAAGCCCCATGTATGTTTGTATTCTAAACATACATAAATGGTGTTGTAGATATCCTGTTTCATTCTTTTTTTCACTTACAACTAATTTTTTTTTAATTAAAATTTTTTTTTTTTTTGGCCACACCACATGTGGGATCTTAGTTCCGCTACCAGGGATCAAACCCCTGCCCCTTGCATTGGAAGGGCAGAGTCTTGACCACTGGACTGCCAGGAAAGTCCTACTCACCACTATTTAAAAAACTTTTTACTATGCAAAACTTTCAAACATTTTCAAAAGTAGAATAGGATTGTGAATTCCAATGTACCAGTCACTCAAAGTCAGATGTAAACTTGAGGCCAATTTTGTTTCATTTACACCCCGACCCATTCCTACTCTTCATAGATTACTCTGAAGTAAGTCCCAGGCTCATATTATTTCATCAACAAATATTTTTCTATGAACCTCTAAAATAGTCATTATAATACATAATAATTATGTCATGTTATCATACCTAAAAAATTAGAAATAATCATTTATATCATCAACATTCAGTCAGTGTTCAAAATTTCCCTATTTTCTCATAATATTTTTAGTTGTTTGAATCAAGATTCAAATAAGATTTATACATTGTGATGGGTTGATATGTCTCCTGTCTCTTTTAATTTATGGGTCTGCCCTCCATTTCTAAAAATCTATTTATTGAAGATCATTTATCTTTGTGAAGTTTTCCATAGTCTGCATTCTGCTAACTTTCCCTGTGGTGTTGTTTAATGTGTTCCTCTGCCCTGTATATTTCCTGTAAATTGGTTGTAAGATCTAGAAACTTGATTGGATTCAGGTTAAGTTTTTTTGCAAGAAATACTTCATAAGTGAAGTTACAGACTTCTGTCAAGAGGCACCTAGTGTTTGGTTGGTTTTTTTTTTTTCTTTATAGCTGATATAGCTGATATAGCTGATATAGCTGAATATAGCTGATTTACAATGTTGTGTTAGTTTCAAGTTTCAGGTTACAGCAAAGTGATTCAATTATATATATATATATGATATATATATATATCATATATATATAAAAATAGATAGCTAGTGGGAAGCAGCCGCATAGCAGAGGGAGATCAGCTCGGTGCTTTGTGACCACCTAGAGGGGTGGGATAGGGAGGATGGGAGGGAGGGTGACACAAGAGGGAAGAGATATGGGAACGTGTGTATGTGTATAGCTGATTCACTTTGTTATAGAGCAGAAACTAACACACCATTGTAAAGCAGTTATACTCCAATAAAGATGTTAAAAAGACCCATATATATATATGGTTGTTTCTTTTTGTGATATTAGCAGTGATGATAATCAGTGAGTTCACTAGGGGTTTTCAAATGATGATAATCTAATTCTGTCATTCCTTCTTCATTTATTAGCTGAAATATTTCTATAAAGAGAAACTTAGTTACCTTCAGATAGAGTTTGTATAGGAAAGGCAAGAAAAATGCTTGATTTTTATTAGTTTTCAAAATAATGAGTTAGTTTCTCTAAAGATAAATCAATAAGGTTTTAAAAATAATATTTTAAACTCATGGATTTCCTTGATTATTTCAATTGTTTGCAGTTATCCATCTTGGTGCTTAAATTGTCCTATCTTTGGCAAACGGGAGCCTCTACAAGTTAGTTTCTTTCAGTCATTTTTGCCATCACCTCATTATGCTTTGACAGCTTTCTTGCTGCTGGTAGCATAAGATGGTCGTGGCTCATATTATAAACTTATTGCCTCAGACCTGGAGTCATCCATTTCTTCAGGGAGCCCTGGTTCTGATTAGTGGGAGACCGTATTAGATGCCACAGCCTGGGTGCTAGAAGCACTATGTTTTTATACTTTATCCATATTTCCGGGTGCACTTTTCGCCAGTCTGCTGCTTTTTAAAAAAGAAAAAAATTTTATTTATTTATTTTTGGCCGTGTTGGGCCTTTGCTGCTGTGCGTGGGCTTTTCTCTAGTTCCAGGGAGTGGGGGCTACTCTTCGTTGTGGTGCACGGGCTTCTCATGGCAGTGGCTTCTCTTGTTGCAAAGCACAGGCTCTAAGCGTGTGTGCTTTAGTAGTTGTGGCACGTGGGCTCAGTAATTGTGGCTTGCGGGCTCTAGAGTGCAGGCTCAGTAGTTGTGGCGCATGGGCTTAGTTGCTGTGTGACATGTGGGATCTTCCCAGACCAGGGATCGAACCCGTGTCTTCTGCATTGGCAGGAGGATTCTCAACCACTGAGCCACCAGGGAAGTCCCCCCCGACCCCAGTCTGCTTCTTCTAAGTGCTGTGCCACATTCCACAGTGTGCAGTCTCTACACTGTGCAAATCCGCTTCTCCACTGATGGAGACCAAGATGGCTGCCAGTTCCCTGCTGCCGCAAACAACACGACAAGGAGCTTCCTTGAATACATCCTCTTATGGATCTGTATGAGAATCGTTTTTTTCTTTTAGGTCAATGTTATTATCCCTATTTTATTGGAGGAAGCCACCAAGCAGCTAGGAATGAGAAAGAAGTTGGGGACAGAGGAAAGAGGGAGGGTGTAGAAAGGGGAGATGGGCCCAGGGCAGAGTGTGGCAATTTATTTTTTATGTATTTATTTATTTGTTTAAAATTTATTTTTGGCTGCCTTTTAAAAAAAAGACGTTTATTTATTGGGTTGCACTGGGTCTTAGCTGTTGTATGAGAACTCTTAGTTGCAGCAAGCAAGTGGGATCTTAGTTCCCCACCCAGGGATCGAACCCAGGTCCCCTGCATTGGAAGGCGGTGTCTTAACCACTGGACCACCAGGGAAGTCCCCAGAGTGGGGCAGTTTAGAAACTATGTTTCCCTTGTGTGTCTTTTGAGAAGGGGTTGCTCATTCTCGTGGGGTCCTGGTGTCATGGGTCCTGGAGGAAGGACGGGTCAGGATCGGCATCCTTCTAGTTCCTCAGGATGCTTCCTTGCCTTTCTTCATGAGTCAAAAAGTCCCAGAGCTCTAAGGCTCATGCCATTGGGATATCTCAAGCTCTACAGCTGTACCTGTCATCTACACTTTGGGGTTTCTTCTGCACATTCACTGAGGGCTTTGGCAGGTAACTCCGCATCTTCTGCTCCATGTCATCACTTGCCATCATCCTGGTCAACTTCATCATCCATACGGATGACCTATTCTGTACCACAGCCTCTCAAAGTCTTGGTCTCTTTTATGTCAACACCACACTCTTTTCCACTTCAGAGGCTTGTTCCTATGGCTACACCATGAGAGAGACCAGCCAGGGCAAATTCTTGGTGGCTTAGAAAGAAGGCCATTATGTCTACAGCACAGAGTGTAGAGCCCACAGTGCAAGATGAGGCCCCAGGGTTAGGCAGGGCCCCCTCACTCAGAGCTTTGCAGGTCATCTTAGAGATATTCACCTCTATTCTAAGAGAAATAAGAAGCTTCTGAAAGGTTTTAAATGTGGAAGAGAGGGTGGTATGGTTTGGTGATGGTGATGTGATCAAATTTGTATACTGAAAGAGCTGGGGCTTCCCTGGCTGTCCAGTGGTTAAGACTCCGGGCTTCCAGTGTAGGGGATGCGAGTTTGATCCCTGGTTGGGGAATGAAGGTCTCACACGCTGTGCAGCGCGGCCAAAAAAAAAAAAAAAAAAAAAAAAAAAAAAAAAAAAAAAGATAAAAAAGAAAAGGAACAAGCTGGCCGGTGAGGAGGCTGTTGCTATGATCCAGTGAGAGTTAAGGGCAAAGACAAGTTGGCTACCTTGGGTCATCTTTAGGAGTAAAAATCACCAGGATCTGCTACTGATTTGGAAATGGAAGGAAAGAAGGAAGAAGAAGTCAAGTGTGATTCCCAGGTTTGCAGCTTGCCTGACAGGGTAGCAGGTGGGGCCGTTCCCTGGGCAGGGGACCATGGGGAGAGGGCTTGAAGTTGGGTGTGATGGAGTGGAATGTATACAGGTTGGGGGGATCACACACACGCTATTGGATGTTTTGAGTATGAGAAGCCTTTGGAACCAGCCGGTGAAGATTTGATTCGGGGGTGGGGGGTGGGGGGTGGCTGCACAGGTCTGGAGCTCAGCGGGGACGTCTGGGCTGAAGAGGGGACTTGGGCATCGTTAGTGCGTAGGTGGAAATTAAGCTGCAGTGTGGCTGAGATGCCCAAAGAGGGAAGTCAGGGGAGCGGAGAAGAGGGCCTGGGCCCAGCCTTGAGGACACCAGTGTTTAGTGGTTCTGTGGAGGAGAATGAACATGCAAAGGGGCCAGAAGGAGCCACCAGAGATGCAGGGAGAGATGCAGAGAGCACGGTGTCGTTCATGGAGGCCACGGGAAGAACGAATTTCAAGAAGGGCATCTATCTCTGTTGAGAGAGAGAGGTCAGGAAAGATGAGGAATGAAAAACGTCTGCTAAATTTAGCAATGTGGAGTCATGAGTAAGCTTAGGAAGTGCTGTTTCAGTGAGGAGGTGGGCCAGAGCCTGGTGAGGTCAAGGAGAGTGTGGGAAGTGAGAAGGAACAGAGGAACTTCTGGGAAGGCGATTTCAGGGGCTGGGATGACTCTACTGTGGGGCATGGTTAACCCCATTCCCCTGCTTCCTGAATCAGGATG
>NW_006772915.1:363728-383315 GCF_000442215.2 Lipotes vexillifer | reverse complement strand
TGAACAGCAGCCATTTTGGGACCACAAGGAGGAGGAGGCCTAGAGGCCTCAGTCCCAGCACTTTAAGCTGCGGGACCAGCCCCAACTCTCGCCCACCTCTGGGTGTTTCTTTACATGAGAAAAACAAAACCGTGTTGTTTGCAGCTGAAGATAATTTGTAACTGATATAGCACGTCACCTATGCTATCTCATTTAATCCCCACCATGGCCTTTTGAGGTAGTGCTATTATTATTCCTATTTTACAGACAAGGAGACCAAAGCACAGAGAGGTTAAGACACTAGGGTGACACGATTTAAGTGGCAGAGCTGAGATTTAAAAACAGTGTTTCTGACTCAAGATGAGGCTCTTAACTGCTGTGATGTGCTTTCTCAACAGCTATTATTGGTGATTTTGTTGTTATTATTGCTGTTAACCATCTCAGAGGCTATTGGGAGATGTACTCGGGATGACCCCATCCATCTGTGTGTGTTTCCTTTGCTCTCACAGTAATACCACACTCACAGTGCTACTGACACCAGATGTGGGGGGTTTTCCCACACCAAGCAGATCTGTGACACCAGCTGGGTGTTCTACCATGTAACTCAATTCTTACACTATCTTCCAGGAGGTAGTGTCAGATCCCACAGGTTAAGGGCTCAGTCCCACAAGACTGCTCCCTACTTCAGGTGCCAATCGTGAGTCACAGGTCCCCAGATTAGCCACAATTTCTGCCTGACTTGCCTGTAAATTGGAGGTTCCCATGACCCCCTCCTTGTGTTCAATTAACTTGCTAGAATGGCTCACACAACTCAGAGAAACACTTAACATTACTAGTTTATTAAAGGCTATGATAAAAGATACAGATGAACAGCCAGATGAAGAGATACACAGGGTGAGGTCTGGGAGGGTCCTGAGCATAGGCGCTTCTATTCCCATGGGGATGACATGCATCACCCTCCTGGCATGGATGTGTACACCCACCTGGAATCTCTTCAAATCTCACATGTTTGGGATTTTTATGGGGGTGTGATTGACTACGAACTCCATTTCCAACTCTCCTTCCTTCTCAAGAGACTTGGGGGTGGGACTGAAAATTCCAAGTTTCTAATTAAGGCTTCGTCTTTCCAGTGACCAGCCCCCTCCAGGGGTCATCCAGGAGCTCACCCAGAGTCGCCTCATTTGAGCAAAAAACACTTCTATCACCAGGAAATTACAAGGGTTTTAGGAGACCTGTGCCAGGAATTGGGGGCAGAGGCCAGTACATATATATTTTATTATCTCACAAGGGAGATGATAGAATAAGGCTAAATCCCCTTTCAGGGAGGTAGGCTTATAGATCGTACTTCATATAAGCTTTGAAATACCTAACAATTCTTTGTGTGCCTCCTCTGTTCCATGTTTGTGAAGATGGTGTAGGTGGTAGGAATACAGAGAGTTGATGTGGAAGGTAATTCTAAAACTCTAATTCTACAGTTCCACTCTAAACACATTGTGGTGTAGTTCACATATGAAACAATCTTCCAGCTTAGGATCACAGGGGGAAAAGTGCTGAGATTAGGGAATCAGAACAGTCTGTGGAGGGGATCAAGCGCCATTTCCACAGCTGTAGCCATCCATCAGGCTCAGTGAGGAATGTGCACCCTGGGAGGGAATGATATTTACTGTTGTTCTGTTCAGCATGATGTCACTAAGGGGAATCGCTAAATCACCCAGTTCCAAGCAGAATAGAAAATCTGTCCAAGTTGTGCAAATGTTATTTAAAATCCTAGCCATCAGCCATGAGAAAAGTCCCTGCAGCCACATCAAAGAATAGAATAGTTTTCAAAGATGGTGTTTATTACTAAGTTGTTACTGCAAACATTCTTCCGCACAAATAGAGAAAACAACAACAACAACAATTTCCTGAAAATCAGCGCTGTGAAATCACACCCCCAGAATACTTATAATTACTGTTGGTGATCCACTTATCAGCATTTCAATATGCATCTTGAGAAGGGAGGACCAGCTCGCCAGCACGAGCGTGTATCAACGATTAGAGGAGCTACTACCTTTGCTTAATGTAATTAAAAATCTAATTTAATAAAGAAAATTGCCTGATGGCTTGTACCTTTTAAAAAAAAGATTGAATAAAATTTAGAATTTATTAATGCATTTACATCACTTATAATACTTTAAGCATTGGTCTACTATATACAAATGAAAACTTTGCATAGATAAATAACAGGTAATTGTGTTTTCCTCACCAAAATATTTAGGTTAAATAAAAAACTAATATTTACATTGCTTTTTTTCGCTTTCAATCATTGCCCTTTAGTGTCAAACATATGAAATTCATTTTTTAATTTTTAAAAATTAAAAAAATTGGGACTTCCCTGGTGGTGCAATGGTTAAGAATCCACCTGCCAATTCAGGGGACACAGGTTCGATCCCTGGTCCTGGAAGATCCCGCATGCTGCGGAGCAACTAAGCCCGTGTGCCACAACTACTGAAGCCCGCTCGCCTAGAGCCCGTGCTCGGCAACAAGAGAAGCCACCACAATGAGAAGCCTGCGCACCGCAATGAAGAGTAGCCCCTGCTCACCGCAACTAGAGAAAGCCCACGTGCAGCAACAAAGATCAAACACAGCCAAAAATAAATAAATATTTAAAAAAAATTTTTAAAGTTTATTTTATTGAAGGATAGTTGATTGACAATGTTGTGTTAATTTCTACTGTACAGCAAAGTGGCTCAGTTATATATAATATATGTATATGTATACATATTCTTTTCCATTAAGGTTTTTCACAGGATAGTGATTATAGTTCTCTATGCTATACAGTAGGACCTTGTTGTTTATCCATTCTACATATAATTGAAATTCAATTTATTTCAGATTCTCCACGACCATCATCTTGAGCATGAGAGCTTATTTTAAAAATGTCTCTGTAATGAGTTTGCTGACACATACACTATGAAGTTAGAGTGAAAAGTTGGGGTATCTATGCATCTGCTGCTGCTATGGCTAATTCCCTCTGGCTAATAATTTCCATGAACAATGATTTAGAGTTGGTAGGGGGCTGAAATCCTTTCCACCAGTCATGTGTATCATTCATTTTGGGTTCAGATAATAATGACCATCTCTCTACTTTAGATATCCTACATATTTACTTAAATTAATTAATTTATTTACATTTTATTGGAGTATAGCTGATTTTCAATGTTGTGTTAGTTTCAGGGGTACAGCAAAGTGAATCAGTTATACATATACATATATCCACTCTTTTTTTAAAAAATTCTTTTCCCATATAGGGCGTTACAGAGTATTGAGTAGAGTTTCCTGTGCTATACAGCAGGTTCTTATTAATTGTTTATTTTATATATAGTAATGCATATATGTCAGTCCCAATCTCCCAGTTTATCCCTCCCCCCCACCCCCCCACTTATCCCCGGGTAACCACAAGTTTTTTTTCTACATCCACGACTCTACTTCTGTTTTGTAAATAAGTTCATTTGTACCCTTATTTTTAGATTCCACATATAAGTGATATGATATTTGTCTTTCTGTGTCTGACTTATTTCACTCAGTGTAACAATCTCTAGGTCCATCTCTGTTGCTGCAAATGGCATTATATTGTTCTTTTTTTAATGGCTGAGTAATATTTCATTGCATATATGTACCATGTCTTCTTTATCCATTCCTCTGTTGATGGACATTTAGGTTGCTTCCATGTTCTGGTTATTGTAAATAGTGCTGCAACGAATATTGGGTGCATGTTATCTCTTTGAAATATGGTTTTTGCCAGGTGTGTGCCCAGGAGTGGGATTGCTGGGTCATATGATAGTTCTATTTTTAGTTTTTTAAGGAACCTCCATACTGTTCTCCATAGTGGCTGTACCAATTTACATTCCCGCCAACAGTGTAGGAGGGTTCCCTTTCCTCTACACCCTGTCCAGGATTTATTGTCTGTAGTTTTTTTTTTTTTTTTTTTTCACTACGCGGGCCTCCCCCTGCTGTGGCCTCTCCCGTTGTGGAGCACAGGCTCTGGACGCACAAGCTCAGCGGCCATGGCTCACGGGCCCAGCCGCTCCACGGCATGTGGGATCTTCCCGGACCGGGGCACGAACCCACGTCCCCTGCATCGGCAGGCGGGCTCTCAACCACTGCACCACCAGGGAAGCCCTTGTCTGTAGATTTTTGATGGTGGCCATTCTGACTGGTGTGAGGTGACACCTCATTGTAGTTTTGATTTCCATTTCTCTAATGATTAGTGATGTTGAGCATCCTTTCATGTGTTTGTTGGTAATCTGTATATCTTCTTTGGAGAAATGTCTATTTAGGTCTTCTGCCCATTTTTGGATTGGGTTGTTTGTGTTTTTGATATTGAGCTGCATGAGCTGTTTGTATATTTTGGAGATTAATCCCTTGTTGGTTGCTTCATTTGCAAATATTTTCTCCCATCCTAGGACTGCCTTTTTGTTTTGTTTATGGTTTCCTTTGCTGTGCAAAAGCTTTTAAATTTAAATGGACCCCATTTTTTGTTTTCATTACTCTAGGAGGTGGATCAAAAAAGTTCTTGCTGCTAATCAATGAATTTGGTAAAGTTGCAGGATACAAAATCAATACACAGAAATCTCTTGCATTCCTATACACTAACAATGAAAGATCAGAAAGAGAAATTAAGGAAACAATTTCATTTACCACTGCAGCAAAAAGAATAAAATACCTAGGAATAAACCTACCTAAGGAGGCAAAAGACCTGTACTCAGAAAACTATAAGATACTGATGAAATATACTACAAAGATGACACAAACAGATGGAGATATATACCATGCTCTTGGATTGGAAGAATCAATATTGTGAAAATGACTATACTACTCAAAGCAATCTACAGATTCAAGGCAATCCTTATCAAATTACCACTGGCATTCTTTCACATAAGTAGAACAAAAAATTTTACAATTTGTATGGAAACACAAAAAGCCATGAATAGCCAAGCAACCTTGAGAAAGGAAAACAGAGTGGAGGAATCAGGCTCCCGGACTTCAAACTATATTACAAAGCTACAGTAATCAAGAGAGTATGGTACTGGCACAAAAACAGAACTACAGATCAATGGAACAGGATAGAAAGCCCAGAGATAAACCCACACACCTATGGTCAACTAATCTATGACAATGGAGGCAGGAATATACAATGGAGAAAAGACAGTCTCTTCAATAAGTGGTGCTGGGAAAACTGGACAGCTACATGTAAAAGAATGAAATTAGAACACTCCCTAACACCATACATAAAAATAAACTCAAAATGGATGAAAAGACCTAAATGTAAGACCAGACACTATAAAACTCTTAGAGGAAAACATAGGCAGGACACTCTTTGACATAGATATCCTACATATTTTAAATGGTACAACTTTCTGTAAGAGTGGGAATGGGATACCAAGGAAATGGGTGACTTATGTTTTATTAGGGGAATTAGTAAAACTATACTCTATGCTTTGAGCATCCACTGTGTGCCAGGAACTTTGACTTTCTTATGATTATCACAACTCTATGAGGAAGGCTTATCAGCTGGGGAAACTGAGAGTCAAGGTGGTGAAGAAACTTGCCCAATGTCTCACTCCTAAGAGGGTCCAGAGGTATTAGTTTAAGATAGCCCTGTTTAACACAGAATGGAGCTACTGGTTAAGGTGATAGGAAATAAATAAGAGGATAAAGAGTTGAAAGGAAAAAATAAAACTGTTTACACATGATATGAATATCTACGTAGATAATCCAACAGAATCAACCATTAGAACTAATAAGAGGGCTTGCCAAGATCTTGCTGGATATGAGATCACTAACAAAACCCCAAGAAACCAATAGTATTTCTTACATCAGTCATATTCCATTAGAAATTTCAGTACAGGACTTCCCTGGTGGTCCAGGGGTTAAGAGTCCGTGCTCCCAATGCAGGGGGCACAGGTTTGATCCCTGGTTGAGGAACTAAGATCCCATATGTTGCATGGCACGGCCAAAAAAAAAAAAAAAAAAATTCAGTACAAATACGATACCACTGACAGTGTCAACAAATATCTAGATATTGGCATATCTAAAAATATACACAATCTTTCTGGAAAAAAACCCTCTGAGAATCAGAGGATCATCTATGGAGATGTAGTCCATGCTCTTGTTGGGATAATTTAATATTGTTAAATTTCTCTTAATTAATTTGTAAACTCAGTGTAACACCAATAAAAATTCCAGTTGTCTATATATATTTTTTTGCGGTACGCGGGCCTCTCACTGTTGTGGCCTCTCCCGTTGCGGAGCACAGGCTCCGGACGCGCAGGCTCAACGGCCATGGCTCACGGGCCCAGCCGCTCCGTGGCATGTGGGATTTTCCCAGACCGGGGCACGAACCCGTGTCCCCTGCATCGGCAGACGGACTCTCAAACACTGCGCCACCAGGGAAGCCCCCAGTTGTATATATTGATGAGTTCAATAACTGTAAATATGAACGATTTAAACTGATATAAACAATCAAAATGTAAAGAAGAACACCGGTCCACAAAAAAGTAAGCAAACCCTAGAAAAGGGTAAAGATGCCCACTAGGTATTAGGACAATATCAAAGCCTTAATAATAAAGGCAATATGGAATGGACTTAACGGAAAAATGGATAGACCAATAGAACAGAGAGGACAGCTCTTAGAGGTATCTAAGCATATGCGGGAACCTAATCCAAAAAAAAAAAAAAAAGGATAATGGGAAAAGGATAATGGGCTGTTTAATAGAAGGTGTTGGGAAAACTTAAATAGAGAAAAATAAAACTGGATCCCACATAACATCACATACAAAGGTAGACCCCAGATGAATTAAATACATAACATTTAAAGGTAAACAACAAAGTTAACAGAAGTTGATGTTGGAGAGTATCTCTGTGATTTATGGATAGAAAAAGACCGTCTAGACAAAACTTCCCAGCACAAGACATAGTTGATCATATCAAAATAAAGGACATCATTTTCAACTTAATAGAAAATAGGACAGAGGGAGATATTTGCAACGCTTAAGATATGACAAGGGACTAATATCTAAAAAATTCAAGGAATTCCTAAAAAAGAAGAAAAAGATAGGCATTTCCATAGAAAAATGGGCAAAGGATTCAAAGGAGCAATTTATAGAAGTGGAAACCAAACTTTACTATGAAAAGATGCTTCAGTCATTAATAATAAGAGAAATGCAAACCAGAACAAGAAAGAGCTGGCAGGTGATACTTATTAGAGGCGCTCTTAGACAGGTGGATTATGCCACCTGTTAGCAGGAATGTGGGGACACAGGGACTCATGCACTGCTGGTGGGAGTGTCGACCTACATAGCAGCTCTGATCGACCTGACAGTCTTAACCAAATTAAGGATGCGCATACCATATTTATATGTCAAAAACATGATCACACAAGTCCACTAGGAGACACGGACAAAGGTGCTCATTGTGGCATTGCTTGAGGTAGTGGGGAGTTGGAGGAGACTGCTGTGTCTCCATGGGGGCATGAATAATACAAAGTGGTACATACATCATGGAGGACTATGTAAAAACAGCCACATGGATGAGTCAACTTAGATCTGAATGAAATAAAAAAGGAATTGAACCCTGTAGCTTAATATCTATGTATGTGAGAGTTTACATTTTACCTAGGGTTCCCAGATTGAGCCCAAAACAAAACAGCAACAAACCCAAACTGAATGTCCAGCTAAATCTGACTTTCAGATAAACAACGAAAAATTATACTAAAAATTATTACTTATACTAAAAGTTATGTATTGTTGATCTGAACCTCAAACTGAACTGGATGTTCTGTATTTTATCTGGCAGTACTGAGTTTACAAGAAAAATACTTATAAAAAATTCATGGGGCTTCCCTGGTGGCACAGTGGTTGAGAATCTGCCTGCCACTGCAGGGGACATGGGTTCGAGCCCTGGTCTGGGAAGATCCCACATGCCGCGGAGCAACTAGGCCTGTGAGCCACAACTACTGAGCCTGCACGTCTGGAGCTTGTGCTCCGCAACAAGAGAGTCCGCGACAGTGAGAGGCCCACGCACCGCGATGAAGAGTGGCCCCCGCTCACCACAACTAGAGAAAGCCCTCGCACAGAAACGAAGACCCAACACAGCCAAAAATAAATAAATAAATAAAAATTTTTTAAAAAATGGTTAAGATGGTAAATTAAAAAAAAAAAATCACATAAAAGGCATTAGAATGGTTGTTAAATCTGGCGGGTGTGTGTGCGTAAGTGTGTGTAAGTAGGGAAGGGGATAAAAAAGGGAAAGACAAAACAAGAAAGGGCTTTGCACTAACCCAGGATGATTGTATGTCATATCAGAGGAGTGTGATTAATTCAGCCCCTACATCTGAGGTCCAATTTAAAAAAAAAGTAGTGTAAGAATCCAGTTGCCATCTCTCTAGTTACAGGTTCATATCTTTGAGGCCAGATGGAGGTGAGAAGGGCCTTGAGTCAGAGAAGTAGAAAACCAACTACTCTGGAAAGGAGAAACTTACCAATTAATTTGAGACAAGGAAGGTCCTATAAAAGCAATCAATCAATCAGTTGAAGAGCATTTAGAATTTAAAAGAGCTAGGGGGACTGGCCATAGGAAATAGAACTGATTTCCCTGGAGCCCAGGAAGTGTCATTTCCTCCAAACTCCTGTCTCTAATCTCTTGTTACCCAGAGCAGGATGTGGGAGCTTGAATTTCTGACAGCGCCCCAGCTGATTCTGGTCTACAGCCAGGACAAGTGTTCCAAACCAGGAGGGAAAAGATAATTGACAAGGGACAATAGTAAGTAGAATTATTTTATCATCTCTTAATTAGGGATTCAATAAAACTAGGTATACATTGTTCATGCTTATTGCTCTTATACACCTATCAAACCGAAAACAAATTTAGAAAAAAAAGGCAAAGAGTAAATGGGCACAACACCTAAATAAACAACATTATTTTGATAGGATTTATGATGAGGCTCTACTAAAAATAAATCACTATTGCTGGCTTAATAATGGAAAGATGTAGACTTGGGTCTTGTTCTAGAATCTGTTCCTGTATTTTCACTTTAACAGTACTAACACAAAGACTGTTTCTTCTCATAGGAATGAGGCACAAATGGTATTGATAAAATCATGACTATATTTGCTAATGCTGGACCATCAGGCACTGTATGACCAAAATTTGGCCAGTGAGTAATTCCGAAGTGTTGATTTTAATAAAGTATCACTTGGTAATCTGTAGATGGCTAATGTTCATGAAAAGATATGGTTAGCCTTATTAAAATCGACTTTAAATGGGGTTTCTCTTACTGTTTTTGGAATGGGAAAAGAAAATATCTTTTTTTTTTTTTTTTTTTTTTTTTGCCGTGTGCAGCCCTCTCGCCGCTGTGGCCTCTCCCGTTGCGGAGCACAGGCTCCGGACGCGCAGGCTCAGCGGCCATGGCTCACGGGCCCAGCCGCTCCGCGGCATGTGGGATCTTCCCGGACCGGGGCACGAACCCGCGTCCCCTGCATTGGCAGGAGGACTCTCAACCACTGCGCCACCAGGGAAGCCCAGAACATATCTTAAATGTATATTTACTACTTATGACAAATTGTTATGTGTAGACAGGACGCACAAACTGCACCCGTTTCTGCAGCTAATTTGACACTGATGGCTACTTGCTGATCGCTTCAAATCTGTCTGCTTCTACTGCTTTGTGCCTTGGTCCTTCTGCTTGGAGTACTTCAAAATCTGCATATGTACACTGCCTTTATGCTACAAAATACAAGCACGAGCACTCAAATCTTGCAGGTAACTTATAAAGGGGCGACTAGGTAATGTACAATAGTCATATATTGGCAAACTGCAAATGCAAACAGAAAATTGTCATGCAGAACCGGTGGATCCCTGAGATGTCTGTGGATCCCAGTTTGAGAAACACTGGCTAGAAAATGAAACCATCTGTATGTACCCTTAGGGAAGACACAGATAAAGTGACCTCTTACTCATTTCTCCAAATTCCAGAGAGAATATCAAACTGTGAAGATTCTGAAAGGAATGGAGAGGCAGAGGCCTAGGTAAGGGCTATGGGAATGAGGGTACCAGCCTGGAATGGTTAAGAGGAGAGGCAATATTGTTCCCCTCAGGTGGGCTGAGAATTCTCCAGTTCTTTCCCTGAAGACAAAGGGAGGGGGGGACAAAGGAAATTAAGCACTTGCTGTTGACAACAGCTAGATTAGGGGTAACTATTTGGAAAGACCCAGGGCAGCAATTAAGAGTTAAAGAGCAGCTAATCCAGTGCCCTAAGGCAGAGGTTCTCAACGTGGTTTCCTATTAGCATCACCCTTTAAAGGAGTTGATGCATGGATCCATCACTGGAGATTTGAATTAACTGGTCGGGTTGGGCATCAGTCGTTGCAAAAGATCCCTGGGGGATTCTAATGTATCGCCAAGGTGGCCGACCAGTGTTTGAAGGGAAGCTTTCTCTATGGTATAATTACATTTAAGGCCACCTGTATTCATTTCTTTAATAGGGGCAAGGGAACCAACCCTTATGGAGTGCACTGTGCTCACTATTTAAATAATAATAATAATAAATAGTAATAGCAGCTACTATTTATTGAACACTTGTTATATGCCAGGTGTTTTGTTAACCACTTGATATCCATTTAACCTTCACAACATCTCTGTGAAATGGATGTTATTATCTCCATTTTACAAATGCAGGCTCAGCGAGACCAAGGAATTTGCCTTAAATCACTCAAGGACAAGTACATAAATACATAAGTGAAAGTAATCACGTGCCCAAGGTCATGCAGGAAGGGGGACAGGATCTGAACCATGGCCTTTAGCTCTACTGCTGTCACAATTAATTGCTATCTAAATGAACGCATTTAACGAGTATTTATTGACTGTGGACCATATATGTGCCTGACCCTAGGATAGATATTGGGGATGTGAAGATGGGCAAGGCAAAATTTCTGCTCTCCAATCTTATCAGAAAGACAGCTAATTCCAAAACAATGTGATCAATGCTATCAGGGTGACCGAATGCCCCCGTTTGCCCAGGATTCTTTGCGTTTTGCACTAAAATCCTGAATTCTGGGCAACTCTTCAGTCCTGGGCAAACTGGGGCAGTTGGCCACCCTGGCTGTCACGGAGCACTGTACGTGGGCTGGGGCTTGCATGGGATGGTGGGGGGCATCGTGGAGAAGAGATCAGGAAAAGCTTCCCAAAGGAGCTTATGTCTTTCTATAGAATGACTTGGAGTTCTTTTAGGTCAACAACGGAGGGGAGGGAGATAGGCAAGAGCGTTCCTGGTGGAAGAACCAGGAAATAGCTCCGGCTAAGCCTTCCAGGGGAGGGGAGCAAGCAGTTTCGTAGAGTTAAAGAGTTTGGGGTGCATGGGGGTCGGGGCGGGGGTTGATGAAGCTGGGGCCACACTAAGGAAGTGGGACTCTAGTGGGCAAGGAGCTCACCTTAAGGGTTTTCAGCAAGGGAGAATTACGCTCGACTTTGCATTTGAAAAGATGAGGCTGGTTATGAGAGTAGGGTGGGAGTTACAGTTGCAAACTGTTTTAACACGGGTGAGACTAGAGGACAGGAAAGGATGATGACAACAGCAACGACAATATCTAATGCCTATTGATGACTTGATATGTCCCAGGCACCGTGCTGAGCCCTTCACATGCATTATCTCATTTAATCCTAACATCGAACTCTTTAGTCAGCTGCTACTTTTATGCCTCTGTAACAGAGGAGGCGATTCAGACTTAGCTGAAATTAATTTAGTTTAAAAAGTCGCACAGGGTAAATGGCAGAGCCAAGATGCAAACTCTTGCTTTCTGACTTTACATACGCTTAACCACACGTTACCTGATGGAAACTAAGGCGGTGCGTATTTGTTTGTTCACTGGAGCAACATTTCTGGAGCACTGACTATGTGCTAGGCACATTTCTGGCTGATGAGGATAGAGCAGTGGACAAAACCTGCACAGTTCCTGGCTGTTACATTTGTGTGTGTGTGTGTGTGTGTGTGTGTGTGTGTTGGGAAGATGGATAAGCAAACGAACAAGTCAATATAACTTACTTGTGGATGGCTTTAGACTCCGTTTCAAGGGAGAAGAGAAGAGAAAGGATTTGGGGATGTGGGAGGGAGTGAGGGGTGTGGGGAGGAGTGTAGGGACATCCAGGTTTCTGGCTCTCCCATCTGCTGTGCACTGTCAGCAGAGACACGGAGCTCGGGACAGACCTGGGGGGAGGACAAGAGCCCAGTTTTGGACATGTCGAGTTGGAGTCTCCTGGAGTTGAAAGCTCTGAAGGATGGTCATGGGGCAAGTTGAGAAAGTCATTTAAACCTGGGGCCATGGTTGAGGACCCCGGGGGAGGGTGCAGAGTGAGAAGAGGTCTCAGGTGGAAACCCTGTAGACTGAGCTAAGGGCAGAGGAACCAAGGGCAGAGGAGAGGGAGACAAAGGTCAGAGGGAGAGTGGAAAACCCAGAGAGAAAGAGGCCCTGGCCCTCCAGGGAGCAGAGAGCTCCAAGGCAGGCAGCCCCAGCATCATCAAATGCCACTTAGAGCCCCAGGGAAGGAGCAGCTAGAGATGTTGGTGGCCAGGACGGACACACACAAAGTTGAGGGGATTTTTTTGAAAGCGATGGGAGCCCAGAATGGGAAGTATCTAGTATAGGACTGAAGGCACAGGAGAAAGTGGAGGCAATTCGTAGAGCAACACCTTAGAGGAGATGGAGGAGACAGGATCCGGAGGAAAGGCAGAGGGAGCGGGCTTGAATGGGCGGGCATATTCCAGGGACCAGAGCGGAGCAAGGAAAGATGGGTAGGGATGCAGAGCCGCGCTTCTTGGGAAGCAGATGGCTAGGTTGTTTGTGAGATGGAAGGGTCCAGAGTGGGGCTAGGAGGTATCCACAGAGAGGCAGAGGTTTGAAATTCACACAGTGGGGGTTGGGAGAAGTGCCACTGGGGACCACCTCAAAATTGATCTCTCCGGCGTCTCCATCTCTTCAAGAGCTCTGCCTGGGAATTCAAACATGCATTTGTGCAAATGTGAAACTTAATTCTGGCCTTCAGTGAGAGGCTGACAATGCCAGTTGTGGGATCACAGCAGGATAGGCATGCAGGGGATGTCTCCGGACATGGGGGTGACCCTGAGACGTGCAGAGACAACAGCTGGTGAATTTTCAACAAGCAGCCTGGAGTCTGCCTCACATTCGCTATTTGTTTGACAAACAGCCAAAGGGAGGGTGAACTGCCCCTCCCACCGCCCCTGTCTCCCCCTCAGCTTTTCTGGGGAAAGAAGTCTGTAGCCTGTTTAATTCTGCCCAGGTGGTCTTTGCCTCTCAAAAGTCTTCATTCTGAGCAGAAAAAGAGTGAACGTGACTTTGATGTGTAGGAGACAAATAACTGAACTGCAGAAGGAGCTGTGGGTAGTCCGCCCTCAGCTAAGAGACTGGGGCTCTCCCCACATTTGCACCTCAGGACTTTGTGTCCTCTCAAAATCCCAGAAAAAGTTTCTCTGTGGGTGGCACTTTTTCCACAGTGTGACTGGCTGGGAGGACTCCATCAGCCAATGCTATGTCATTACTGGTTGTTGGCGGGCTCTCCTAGGGGACACTTGAGAAACTTTGATAGAAATATTTCTCTTTGGCAACAGCCCGCTGTTTCCATGGTTTGACAATACTAACCAGATGTAAAGTCGGCCAGCAAAGGGGAGGCCTGCCCCGGGGGGGAAAGAAGGCCCTCACACACTCACGTCCAGCCCTGCGCAAGTTAGATAACCTCCTTTGGCCTCTGTTTCCTCATCTTTGAAATGGAACAATAATACAAGCTCTAATTACTTACTGTTGTGAGAATGAGCATTAAAGGACTTTGCAAAATTTTGAGTTCTTTTTTAGTAAATTTATTTATTTATTTAATTTATTATTTTTGGCTGTGTTGGGTCTTCGTTGCTGCCTACGGGCTTTCTCTAGCTGCGGCGAGCCGGGGCTACTCTTCGTTGTGGTGCGCGAGCTTCTCATTGCAGTTGGCTTCTCTTGCTGCGGAGCACAGGCTCTAGGCGCGCGGGCTTCAGTAGTTGTGGCTTGCGGGCTTCAATAGTTGTGGCTCGCGGGCTCTAGAGCCCAGGCTCAGTAGATGTGGTGCACTGACTTAGTTGCTCCGCGGCATGTGGGATCTTCCCGGACCAGAGCTCAAACCCGTGTTCCCTGCATTGGCAGGCGGATTCTTAACCACTGCGCCATCAGGGAAGCGCTTGCGTTCTTTTATAAAGAGTAATTGGAGGGTATATTTTAGAAACAAATGAAATAAGAAACAAAGCAGAACTTAAATGTAGTGATGTTAATTTCACTTGGGTCTAATAGACTGTTGTCATTCTTAGAGATCTACTAATTTAAGTAGTAAATAGTCCTCTCACCTGATACTGACAGAAATTTTTTTTTTATTGAAGTATGGCTGATTTACAGTGTGTTAGTTTCAGGTGTGCCACAAAGTGATATACATATATATATATATGTATGTATATATTCTTTTCAGATTCTTTTCCATTATAGGTTATTACAAGATATTAAATATAGTTCCCTGTGCAATCAGTAGGCCCTTGTTGTTTATTTTATATAGAGTAGTGTGTATCTGTTAATCCCAAACTCCTAATTTATCCTCTTCCCTCTCCCTTTGGTAACCATAAGATAGTTTCTTTTTTTTTTTATAAGATTGTTTTCTACGTCTGTGAGTCTGTTTCTGTTCTGTAAGTTCATTTGTATCATTTTCTTAGATTCCACATATAAGTGATATGTGATATTTGTCTTTCTCTGTCTGACTTAACTTCACTTCGTATGATGATCTCTAGGTCCATCCATGTTGCTGCAAATGGCATTAATTCATTCTTTTTTATGGCTGAGTAATATTCCATTGTGTGTGTGTGTGTGTGTGTGTGTGTGTGTGTGTTTGTGTGTGTGTGTGTATTTATCACATGTTATTTATCCATTCATCTGACAGAATATTTTTAACCTAATTTTTTGAACAGGTAGTGAACTCACAGGGTTTAATATTCCAAACGTGTGAAAGGGTATAGAGTCACCATTTTCTCCCCCACCCCATCCCAGCAATTCAAGCTCCCTCTGCAAAGGTAGGGTGACCAACAGGTCCTGGTTTGTCTGGGACTTTCTGGTTTAGCACTGAAAGTCCTTAGCAAACTGGTTGGTCACCCAATGTCATAGACAACTGACATTATGAGTCTGTTGCGTGTCCTTCTGGAGGTAATTTGACAAGAGCGACCTTACTATTTACAAAATCATCACGGGTGACAAAATAAAGATGTCATAAATGACTGGCGCATAGTATTGGGGAAGGAGGAAACCATGATAACACGGGGGCACAAATCTTATGATCTAACAGTTGTTTTAAGTATTTCCAGCTCTGGAATTGCTATTCCTCTGCAAAAGAAATCTCCCTGTCAGGCTTGGGAAAAAGAGTCCCGTAAACGGTAACAGTCTGTGACCCCATTTCCCATAACTGTGGTTGACCAGAGGCTCCATTAGCCTTTTGTTTATAATTCATTTTTGTGCGGTTAAAAAAAACATTTGTGTACCGGGGGTTTGGATTTCATAAATATGCTTATTTGCCAAGTTATCTTTTAGATTTCCCTGTGTGAATGCAACTGATTTGGGAAAGCCCAGTTTCAGAGAAAGCATAACAACTGCCCTTATCAAGTGTGAACTGAGAAAGACATCTGGGAGGCCTTTTCCAGGCTAAAAATAGACCTAGAACTCCGTGTATTTTAGCTTCAGGACTTTTTACAAACTGTCTGGCAAACCAGCACATTATTATTTTATGAATAAGGCATCAACGTTCATTTTAAATGTTCTGGCTTCAGGCTATTTTATTTTCGTGTAAAAAAAGATGAATTATTTATAAAAATAGGCATGAATATCATATGATAATACTCTGAGTTCTAGCAGGGAGTAAAATGAGCTGCAGCTGGTGCTGTCGGCTCCCCAGGAGAGCTGAGCAGGAGCAAGTTGAGGGCGGGGCTGCAGCCTTCAGAAGGGGCTGATTGCTGAGATGCACCTCTTTCTCTTGGGAGGATGGTCAAGTCTGCCCCCCTCACTCACGCTCTCTCTCTTGTCCTCCTTCCCTTCCTCCCTCTTTCTTCCTCCCCCCTCTCCTCCCCCCCCATCTCTCCCTTCCTTCCTTCCTTCCTTCCTATTTCCTCTCTCCCTCCCTCCGTCTCTCTCTGGCGAACTTCAGAAACCACAGTACAGAGATCCCTTCTAAATTCAAGTGTGGGCAGACGCTGGTTTTATGGAACTATTTGTATTCAAGTTATTTACCCTCCTTAAGCCTCAGTTTCTTCATCTGTGAAAGGAGGTGATAATTGTATCTTCTCCCTGGCCTGTGTTGAGGAGCAAATGAGACAAATATGGAAAGTGCCCAATGCTGAGTAAATAATAAACATTAGCTGTTATTAGGGCCTGCCCGCTAGGGAACACACAGGGTAGGGTGTGCACGTGGGCGGAGGTCACAGTACTTGAACACGGAGAGGCTGAGTAAGGTGACCAACTCTTCCTGGTTTGTCCAGGACCAGCCTGGTTTATTTAAAAAAATTTTCGTTTTAGTTTAGAATTCTTTGTTATTGAGGTAACATTAGTTTATAATATAACTGTCACGTGTACAACATTATATTTCTGCATCATACCCTACAGTGTGCTCACCACCCAAAATTTAGTTTCCATCCATCGCTATATAGTTGCTTGTTTTTAAAATGGAAAGTCCTGCATCCTGGGAACCCCCAGACCAAACACACTGGAGCCTGGTCACCCTCCTGAGTCAGGTTGGGTTGAATTTGTCCGCTTTTAGGTTTCCTCCCTTCTCATCCTGAGACTGTGTCACGGGGCCAGAGCTCCAGCCTGTGTGCGGTTACCTGTTCTCCGGATTACGAGGGGGAGGGTAGAAGGGGAAGGAGAGGGCCACCTTACCTGTTCTGCGTGACTCCATCTGCCCCGCCTGGCCACTGGGTCATAGAGTATTGTGACGGAATGACCATGAGGCCGGGCCTTCCCGTTCCTCCCTGCCACCTCCCCCCCCCCCAGCTGGGTTACTCCAAGCCTCCCAGCCGACCCCAGAGAAATGGGAGGAACTGTGCAAGCACGTAAAAATTAAAGAGATACAATTCTTTTTATTATGTGGAGGGCAAAAAAAATGTGTATAAAGTGGCCCATTTTAGAATTCGATTTGAACATGGCATTTCACTGCTATTCCAGGAGTATGTTGTATACCAGTGACCGAGGCCTGTGCAAAAGAGGTTTTGAACAAGGTTCCAGAAGTTCCTCCCTCTAAGCCAGCGCTGCTCTTCTAAATGCATTATGAGATTCACAGCACTGTGGAGCCTTCAGCAGCCAAGAACAGGGCATTTCCCCAGACGTGTGGGGAGGGAAGCAGACCACAGCGGGCTGCTGTGACGGCTAAAGAAATGCCGTGTATGAGGTTGAGCCTGGTACACAGCGGGCACTCGATAAATATTAGCTCTCTGTTTGAACTTCTCCAGCAATGATTGTATAGTACACTCAAAACCTATTACCTACTCTCCCTGACCCTTTTCTCTTGGGTCTGGAAACTTTATTTACTAGTGATTAGATTACCAGCCAGTAGGTCTTGTCTGCAAATCGAATGACTTTCATTAAGGCCAGAGGCCACATGTCACATGCTTCCTCCCCCCCTATGGTGCCCAGCCTATAAAATATCTGCTGCTGTGGTAAGAAGCTCTCCAGAGGACATGTGCTCTGCTGACATAATGAGGAAAAGATGAAAGACTGGCCGAGTGACTGTGGGGTCGCCCCCACCTCCTCCGGGTTTCTTGCTGAGTTGCATCCACTCCTTTGCCACGGGTGCCCTTCACCTCCTCCCCCAAATGGGAGCAGAAAGCCACCCCTCTCCAGGCCAGCCCTTTCTCCCACTGCCAAAGCACGTGTGTCCTTCTGAAGTCCCTAAACTGAGACACTGCTGTGAGCCTCCGTTTCTTCATCTGTGAAATAGGGTTGGAAGGTTAGGTGCGATTACGCATGTAACGCTCAGTGAATACTGGCCACTATTATCTGTAACTTCCTTATCCCCATTAAATCTGTCCTTAGAAATTATTTCCACTAAAGAGTGCTGGGTGTGAGTGTGTGTGGGTGGATCAGAAAGGGAGGGAGCCTGCTCTGAGGTTCTCGAGCCCGCCTTTCCCATTTTCCTCACCCACGATCTGAAGTCTCATCTCTGGTCACCTTTGGTAAACCTTTCCCCCAAGGCTATATTAAGAAGAAGGGGATTCGTGTCATTATCCATTTTAGGCAACAAAATAGTTCAGATTAAAATATATACTACAGGTTAAAAAATTATAAAATTAATACATGCTTATTGTAGAGACTAGAAAATTCTGTAAGGAAAGAAGGAGATACAAATGCCCCATGACTGACTGCACACTTAGGGATAGTTGCTGTTAATGTGTTGATATATTTCCTTCCAATCTTTTTTCTTGGGTGTCTTTTCATTTTAAGTCAGCTGTTAGTCCCAGGGAACAGAGAATGTTGATCTTCTGAAGGGTTAGGTTACTTGCCTGAGACCAATCTCCTCAGGGCTGACAGCTGTGAAACCAGGAGTAGGTGAGAGCTGCCCCATGGTTGTTCCTCCTCTGAATTCAAAGGACTCTAGACTATTAACTAAGGTAGCTAGTTTTGCTCCTCAGCTGCTGCCCCTGGAGGCGTCCCAAGCAGGATACTGGAAACTCTCTCCCTTGGGTACCCGTGAGCCTTGAAGGTTGGAAAAACAATTTATAGTTAAGTATTTTCGGTTATTTCAATGTTCCTTCTCCATTGCTCTGATATCTTAATAATTAACATTTGCTGAGCATGTACCATTTCTTCAGTGTCATGTTAAGCATGTTACAAGTATTAACTCATTTAGTCCTGGAAATACTCTCATGAGATAGGTTCTCTTATCATCCGTATTTTATTGATGAGGAAACGGAGGCATAAGAGGTTTAAGCAAGGTCACACAACTAGTAAAAGGTGTACTGGGACTAAATTACTTCTCTTGTGTTTGCTGTGTATATATATATATATGCATGTATATATAAGTACCTCTCTTATCTTTCCATTTATCTATCCTCTATCTCTTCTCATTTGATCTGTATTATTTCTGAAGAATTTTCATCTAAGTTTGAAGTGGCCTCCCTCAGTGGTGTGTGAGCCTTGGTGAAGCAGGACTCCACCTCTCATACGGAGCTGAAGGGGGTGAAATATGCCCTCTTCCCCTCCTTGAACAGCTGGGACAATGACATGTGACTTAGGGCAGCCAATCAGATGCTCCAGCACAGGACTTTGAATTTCAAGGGACCGATGAGATTCAAGAGCAACTTAGAGGTTCACTCTTTCGGCAGTGGTGATGGCAGTGGCGTCTATGTCCAGTTACAGAGGCGGCAGTGGCGATGGTGGAGCCTGCAGAACGTCTGCTGGGCAGTGCCGCTGGTCAGTAGCTTCCCTAACAGGATCCTTTCTGGGGTCTGATTTTGGCTTTGGTTCTAGAAATCTAGCCAGACTCAGTTCCCTGTTTCTTTCTTTCTTTTTT
>NW_006772915.1:343719-363718 GCF_000442215.2 Lipotes vexillifer | reverse complement strand
GTACGCGGGCCTCTCACTGTTGTGGCCTCTCCCGTTGCGGAGCACAGGCTCCGGACGCGCAGGCCCAGCGGCCACGGCTCACGGGCCCAGCCGCTCGGCGGTATGTGGGATCTTCCTAGACCGGGGCACGAACCCGTGTCCCATGCATCGGCAGGCGGACTCTCAACCACTGCGCCACCAGGGAAGCCCAGTTCTCTGTTTCTTGCCAGTTGGAATGGGAGGGGAAGACTATGTAGCATCCGTATCTTCTCTTCCTCCTCTCTAATGGAACCTTCGTTCTCCTTTTATTTTCCTCAGGGGGCTGTCCTAACCCTAGTTCCGAGGCAGATCCCATCCAATCAGTGCATGACATTCCCCTGATGGGCTACAACTCAAGATGGACCAATCAGACTGAGAGGAGGGTTTCTTTTCTTTTTTTTTTTTGGCTTCGTTGGGTCTTTGCTGCTGTGCACGGGCTTTCTATAGTTGCGGTGAGTGGGTGCTACTCTTCGTTGCTGTGTGCGGGCCTCTTATTGCAGTGCCTTCTCTTGTTGTGGAGCATGGGCTCTAGGCGTGTGGGCTTCAGTAGTTGTGGCTCACGAGCTCTAGAGCACAGGCTCAGTCAGTAGTTGTGGCGCACGGGCTTAGTTCCTCCGCAGCATGTGGGATCTTCCCAGATCAGGGATCGAACCCCGGTCCCCTGCATTGGCAGGAGGATTCTTAACTATTGCGTCACCAGGGAAGTCCAAGAGGAGGGTTTCTATTCCACGATTGGAAGAAGGGTTTTTCTTTCTCACTTGATGTATATGAACTAGAAGGCAGGTTACCCCAGTTGTCACTGCAGTGTTCTTGTGACCAGAAATCACTGCAACCCTCCTAAGGTTGAAGCCAGTGCTGTGGGCAAGAGAGCAGAAAGATGGAAAAATCCAGCGTCCTAGATGTCATGTAACTCCTGAATCAACTACCTGGGTCTTCCTTTATATGAGAAGAGATTTCCTTTTTGTTTAACTCAGTTCAAGTTG
Source organism: Lipotes vexillifer (assembly GCF_000442215.2). Lineage (NCBI taxonomy): Eukaryota > Metazoa > Chordata > Mammalia > Artiodactyla > Lipotidae > Lipotes > Lipotes vexillifer. The sequence continues at coordinate 362,717 of NW_006772915.1, read as the reverse complement.
TTTTTTTCTGTTTCTCATAGCAGAAAATATTCTAATTGATTTGCTTCTTTTTTCCACCCAAGCCTGATTATCTAAGCTCATCATCTCTCAAACAGTCTTTTGGTCTCAGGAACTTTTGGTCTCTTTTTGATTTCCAGTCTTAAGAAAAATGAAGGACCTCAAAGAGCTTTTGTTATGTGGATTATACCTACTGATATTTACTGCATTAGAGATTTAAAATGAAAACACCTTAAAATATTAATTTAATTAGAAACAGGGTAATAAATACATTAACATTTTAACGTCGATACACTGTTATGAAAATAACTATATTTTCTAAAAAAATAGAAGAGTGGCATTATTTCAACATTTTTTGGTAAACCTCTTTATGGTCTGATTTAATGGAAAATAGCTGGAAAAACTAATACAAATGAATCCATATTCAAAACATGAACAGACTCACAGATATTGAAAACAAGCTTATGGTTACCACAGGGGAAAGGGAAGGGGGGAAGGACAAATTACGAATATGGGATTAACAGATACAAACTATTTACTATACATAAGATAGATAAGCAACAAGGATTTACTGTATAGCACCGGTAATTATACCCAATATCCTGTAATAAACTATAATGCAAAAAAACGGAATCACTGTGCATTACACCTGAAATGAACACAACATTGTAAATCAACTATATTTTAATAATAAAATAAACTTCTATCAAAAAAAAAGAAAATAGCTGGATTCTCATATACACTTTTGCATTCACTCTGTTGCGATTTGTTGTTTGGGTTGAAAAATATGAAGAAAATCCAGCCTCACCTAGATATGCAGTTGGAAAAAGGAGAATTTTAATAGCCTTTTCAGATAGTATGGATATACTTCTTTAATTTCACACCAAAATTTGCAAGCAGTAGTTTCTTAAAGATTACACTGTGAAATCTGGAACCATATCAATTAACTTTTTTTTTTTTTGCGGTACGCGGGCCTCTCACTGTTGTGGCCTCTCCCGTTGCGGAGCACAGGCTCCGGACACGCAGGCCCAGCGGCCATGGCTTACGGGCCCAGCTGCTCCGCGGCCTGTGGGATCTTCCCGGACCGGGGCACGAACCCGTGTCCCCTGCATTGGCAGGCGGACTCTCAACCACTGCGCCACCAGGCAAGCCTCAATGAACTTTTATACTCCATTTCATCAAAATCCGTTGGCCTATCTTGCACTTTGAATGGATCTTTTACCCAAGCATGATTTTGTAACATTGGCCATGCAGAAAAATTGGCTTGCTGATTTAAGCAGATCTTTCAAAATTTGACATATTTCATTATATAATATCAAAAACGCCACACTTTTTAGTATCACCACCAAGCTCATCAGAAAAGTCTTGAAGTATTGGGAAGCAGTCCAGCTCACAGCAGAAAGCCTCCTAATGGATAAGTTTTCTAAAAATTCAGATTTTAGCCTGAAGCTTTGAATTTTATCATTGGCTACAATACTGTCAGTTGCCATCCCTAAAGTGACAGGCTCATTCTTGTTCATTTTTGAGAAAATGCCTGCCAAAGACCAGGTCTGAAGTTTTTCAGGCACTCTTTTGATTAACAATGGTGTTCCATGAAAAAAGTGGCTAGTTCAGTTTGCAACTTTAAGAATCACACATGTGTTTTTTTCTTGAGACACTCATCATGGCTCAGAGTGCAGCAGATGAGATTTATGCATACTTCTTGTTTTACCACATCTAACAGTAAAACGTTCTGTTCTCAAGGGTCAATATTTAATCATTTCATGGCTCTATCAAAGACACTCTAAAATGAAACTGGCTCTTTTTATTTTTATTTTCTGTCGTGCATGGTCATGAAGAATACAATTACTATGAGCATAGTTTGTCTTGATTCATGCTAAAGCACCATCAGTTGTCATCACGATTTCTTTCGCACCATCAGTGAAAAAGACAAATAACATCTTAATGTTATTATGGAATTAGTTTTGGCTTTGCAGTTTCCCTGGAAGGGTCTCAGGGACCCCAGGAGTCCCCAGACCACACTTCTAGAACTTCTGCTTCTAGTAGCAACCCAACATGCTTCCAATAAACTCCCTTTTCCTGAAATCAGCCCCAGTTGGATTCTGTTGCCTGTCAGCAGTGTTCCATGTTAAAATGTCATTGTTTATGGTTGGTTGATTCAAAATGTTTAAGGAACTCTAATTTAGGGCAATTTATAAGTAAGTTCTTTGTTGTGATGATTTGCACAGCAAATAATCAGGAAGAAGGAAAGATTCCACAGTTTCACTTTACTAAAATAATCTAACATTTATGTACATTCTTGGTGTTAAGTCAGTTTTAAACAACCAAGCAAGTCTACTCCAGTCCATGAATTGTGGCAAAAGAAGGATAAGGGCACTAATGTTTTCTCCCTTTGCTTCCAGTGACCTTCCTGAGCTAAGTATTATTATCCTCACTTTAGACATTAAAGACTTGAATTCTGTGGTTAAGTCTTTGGCCAAGGCCACTCAGCGGTCAAACCTCTCATCCTGGCTAGAGGCTCCAAGGCCCAGGCCTTCTTTACTCTACCACGCAGGAATTTTAGATAAGGACAAAAATATAAGCCTGTGATGTCTGAGGTTTATGCCTTAGAGGGCAGTGCTGCAAAATCATGGACGTCGCCAGTGGTTCTTTAAGAAATTTCTTTTCTAAATTCTATCATGATGATATGATAAAATGCTGGCTCTCTACCAACACATTTTTGACATACCATAAAGTGGTATTTTAGAGCTGGAAGAGACCTAAAGCATGTGATCTGTCCAAATTTCTCACCACTGGGGCATGCTGGACTATTCAACGTGCATTTCAAATAGTACCTCCTGGGCGATGACTTCTGATAACCTGATTATTGTTCATCCCACTAAATCAAAATGTGTCACATTATAAGTGGCAGGCAGCTTTTTAGATGCCCCAATAATCCCTGCTTCCTGATATTCACACCCTTGTACACTTCCCTTCCCTTGTGATAAGATCTGTAACTTGCTTCTAACCAACAGAATATAGCAAAGGTGTTGGGATGTCACTTCTGTGGTCAGGTTTCCTAAGACAGTGACTTCTGTCTTGTTAACAGGGTCTTTCTATTGTCTTCTAGACTTGCACATTTTGATGAGGCAAGCTGCCATGTTGGAAAGGCCCACATGGTAAGGAACGGTGGGCAGCCTCTGGCCAACAGCCAGTGCGGAACTGAGGCTTTCAGTTCAATAGCCCATGAACAGCTGAATCTGGCCAACAACCAGTGATTGAAGTTGGAAGCAGATCCTTCCCCAGTTGAGCCATCAGATGAGACCCCAGCCCCAGCTGACACCTTGATTGCGCCTCTGTGAGAGACCCTGAAGCAGAGGACCCTGCTAAGCTATGCTCAGATTCCTAAACCACAGAAACTCTGATATAATATATGCGTGTGGTTTAAGCTGTGCAGTTTGGGGATAATTTGTTAGGAAGCAATAGCTAGCTACTGCACTGTACTATATTTTATTTATCTGTTGCTTTTTTTAGTAGGACCAGGAGTGAGCTGTTTAAGGTCACTGAGTACTTGTCATGTGTGTTTACCTGTTACTGGAGAGCTTCCTGCCAGGATCCATCCTCATGCTGAAAGGTGGGACCTGAGGCCTGCAGTATAGTTCCTAGTGATCCAGGAAAGCCCTCTGTGCCCTCCATCAGTTCCCGACTTTGGGTCTCACACTAGAACATCCATAACTGTCTTTCTCCACTTAAGTATCATTTAGCTTACAAACCAGAGGCAGCAAGCCAATTACTCCCTGGGGTCTGAAACTTCAACCTGGGAGGAAGACTATTCCACAGCAAAGGTATGAATGCAGAAATGCACATCCTAATCCAGTTCATAAGCAGAGGTGCACAATGTCTGAAAGATCGAAGCCATGAGATAAGAAACTCTTTCAGAGAAAAAGAAGTTAACTGGGGAGATGTTGAACTATATGCACTGCATAGGGCATCGGACAGCCCATTCCACTAAGGAGGCTTCAGTTTCCGCATCTGTAGAACGGAGGCTTGCCCCGGGTGCCATGGTCTTTTGATTCTTAGTCTGACACAACCTGGGTTGCTATGAGCAGGCTCTCTGGGTCTTGAATCAACTATTAAAGGAGGGTAACAGAAATACCTGTCTCCTAAGGGGGTTGCAGGATTAAATGAAATAGAGAAAATGTGAAATGTGCAGCACAGCGCCTGGCTATTGTTACTTCTCCAAGGGGGTGCCAGGTCCCGGGGGAACTGGGGCCGCCCGGAGAGCAGCGCAGCCCGCACCGGGCCTGGTGGCCTGCCCCGCCCACGTGGGGCTGCGGCCCGTCGAATGACTCCGTGTAACGTGTTGGTGGCGGCGGCGGCCGCGGCGGCGGCGGCGGCGGCGGCGGGGCGGGGCACGCAGTTATCCAGGTTGCGGGGCGGGCGGGCGGGCGGCAGGCTGCGGCCCGGGCCTCGGGATGGCGTAGCCGCGGCCCGGCGTCGGCAGCGCGGGCCCGAGCCCGCTATACAGCTTGCTGGGCCGGCTGGCGCGGCCCGGCCCTCGGCATAGCGGCCACGGGGTGCAGGCGGCCGGGCGGCGCCGAGCGGGCCAGGCAGGTTCCGGGGCCCACGGCCCCCCCCTCCGCCTCCCCGCCCCCCTGTGTTGTCGCCTCTCCCTCTCGCTGCTTCACTTCACGGGGCGAACATGGCGCACAGCTGTCGGTGGCGCTTCCCCGCCCGACCCGGGACCACCGGGGGCGGCGGCGGCGGGGGGCGCCGGGGCCTAGGGGGCGCCCCGCGGCAACGCGTCCCGGCCCTGCTGCTTCCCCCCGGGCCCCTAGTCGGCGGCGGCGGCCCCGGGGCGCCCCCCTCCCCCCCGGCTGTGGCGGCCGCGGCGGCGGCGGCGGCGGCGGCGGCGGGCGGCTCGAACTCTTCCGGGCGCCGCAGCTTCCTGCCAAGCACCGCGCAGCCGCCTGGCTCCGCCGCAGGAGTAGCCGGTGCAGGCCTCGGCGCCGGTGCGGGACCCAGGGCTCCGCCGCGTTCGCCCAGCCCGACCCCGGGCCGCCGGACCGCACCATGCGCGCCGCGCCGCCGCCCGCGCGGTTTCTGCCGCTGCTGGTGCTGCTCGCGCTCCTGGCCGCGCCCGCTGCCCGCGCCAGCAGAGCCGAATCTGCCGCCCCGCCGCAGTCCGGATCCGAGCGCCAGCCGCGGCTGCCACCCGGCCCGGGGTCCGGGAACGCCACCGGGATGGGCTCCGGGGAGGCGGCGGGCGGCGGCGGCAGCTCCAACAGCAGCGGTGACGCCCTGGTGACCCGCATCTCCAGCCTGCTCCGCGACCTGCCCACCCTGAAGGCGGCCGTGATCGTGGCGTGCGCCTTCTCCGCCTTCCTCATAGCCTGCCTGCTGCTGCGCGTCTTCAGGTGGGTCCGCCGCCCCTTTGCAGCCCCCGCGGGCCAACTTGCACCGCCAACCTGCTGTCACTGCGCGCCCGCCGCACCTGCGCGCACCGATGCTCCGGCCCCGGCTCCTGGGTGCGCTCCTGCTAGCCTGGGACTCCCGGCCCTGCTCCACAGGGTTGCACTCGGCTGGTTTTCCCTGCTACACACTTTAGGAATTTTCTTCCCTTCGAACGATATCTCTATCTATAGCTATAGCTGTAGCTATAGCTATGATATGTATCTATATATATCAATAAATATATAAAAAATATTGAATTTCTTTTCACTCTCCGCTAATGCTTAACACTCTCCATAGCGCTCCGAATTACGACACCCTTACACGGAATTGATTTTTATACCTATTTCACAGATGAGGAAAAATTTTCCGGAGAGGCAAGGTGCTTTATTCAAGTAAGCTCAGTGGTGGAAGTAGGATTTGAACCTTACCCACCTTGCTGCGCCTCCCTCTGTTCCCTCTGAGGGCTTCTCAGGCACCACCTGCTATTTTTTCTTTTCATATGTTCTGCTACCAAAAGAAGCAGTGTCTAGCCTGTGGGGATACCTGTTGGAGGCGCGCATTGCGCCAGGGATTGGAGCTGGGCTTTAGGATGTTTGGCCATCCTTGGTGGCCTCAGTGACTTTCTGCCTACCACCCTGCCTGAATGAACTGCCGCAATGAAGATTTGCAGGGGCATGAGGGATCTTGGAGAGGCTTTTTGTAGGTTGCTCAAGTTCAGGGAGAAAGTGGGAAATTAGAAAGGATGGCCGGGGTCTCTGGAGTAGGGGGATGGAGAGGGCTACAGGGGATGCAGGGAGGGATGCATTTCCCCCTAATGCTTGGGAAATTCTGGTTTTGCAGGAAATGAACCAAATGTGTCCTGTTACTCAGGCGGGCCTCTGGGAAATTTGGGCATGTGTGTGTCAGTTATTCACAGCCTGTTCCTTCCCCTTCCAAGTGTATACAGTGTGCTTGAGTGTTTGATCAGCTGTTGGAGGTTTGGGGCCAGGGGCTTGGGAGCCTTTTCAGAGCAGGAGCAGAAACCAGATCTGGAAAGACAGGGTTGGGAGCTCTCCCTTGAGGTTTGCTGTTGGTTGCTGTGTGACTTTGAGTCAAGGTGTTTCTTTGTGGGGCCATAGGATTAAATGGCAGTGGTCCTGAGAAAACGGAGAAGGGGGAACTGTGGGCCCACATCCCCCCGCCCCATCCCCTGCCCTGGCTCCGGCTACATTGTTTTCCACTGTGCTGATCCCCTGATGTGCAGCAGACGTTGAATTGCCCCTCTCTGTACCCCATCCTTCCCACTGCCCTTTATCCTCTGCTTGCAAACTTCAGTGGCTCCCTGTAGCCACTACCTGGATGTGGCATTCAGACCCTTACAAACTAGCTCCAGTGCACCTTGTGGCCATCAGCCAGCCCTTCTGAACCTCCTGTCACTTCTGACACTCCCTGCTGCTGGCTTGTGCTCGTCCGCTCCCGGGCCAGTTCCCACTGCACACTTGCCGTGACTGCACGCAGCCACCGGGGCCCAGCTCCCAGACTCCGTCCTCTGGGTAGTGTTCCCGGACATCCGAGCCAGGCGGTTGCTTTCTTTTCTGGCCTCCCCCAGCCCTAGCTTTGTGCATCCTCCGTAGGCCCTTCTCACGCCAGGCTGGTGGCTCCCACACACAGCAGACAGTCCTGGAGGGTGGACATGTCCAGTCCCCGTGCCCAAGGACGGCCTGGCCTTCAGCAGACACGCCGTAGTCCTTTACTGCCTTCCTGATTGTTCAGTTGCATTGAACGTTGGTGCCTAGAGCAGCTCTGAGCCTGGAGGTTTGAAACATTTTGCTCAAAATAGGCCACTCAGCCCACAAGGCGGTGCACTTCTTAAGACGGTATTTGAACTATTTTGCCAGTCTGCTCCGTATTACCCAGGAGCGGGGGAGAAAAGCAAGCAGCATGTGGCCAGATGTGAGGGCACATGTTTGAGCAGGAGAGCCGGTACTCAGGGCTGGAAGGGATGGGTCCTTGCTGGCCTGTGAGCTGGGTGTTGGAGGAAGGTTCTGACTTCACAGGAGAGGCTGCTTACGGATGTGCCTTCTCTTTCCAGGAAGGCCTTCTTGTTGGGGAGAGTTTCCAGGGGGACAGCTGACACCCCAGTTCTGATGTGGATAGGAACTTACAGCATTTTACAGCTGGGAAGGGCCTTGATGGTACACAGGTCCCATGTGCTCCTTTGCAGAGGAGAAAGTTGCATCCCAGGGAGGGGAGTAAGTCATCCCGTAGACTCTAGAACACTACAAGTCTGTGGTCTGTACTGTGACCTTTCCACGGGCCTCTGCACGCTCGCTTCATCGGGCTTCCTGAAGGCCTGCTGCCCTGACTGGGCGTCTTCCTTACCTGCTTCCCCTCCTAGCCCCTTCGCATGCAGTCACCACATCCTGGCTATTCTGCCTCTCAGGTCTTCCTGAGACTGTCTCATCTGGGCCATACCCCTTCTTCCACGGGAGCTTCCCCACCTGCCAGCCCTTCTGCCTGACTCACCTCCCTCCCTCGTGTCCGGAGTCACAGCAGTACCCTTCAGGCTGGCGTTCCTGCAGCCAGCCTTGTCCCCACTCCCATCCATCCTCCCTCGTCTGGCCTCACCCTTCTTCTGCCCACTCATCCCCCCGTGCGCAGGCTTCTCAGTGTGGTGGCAAGCTGGCTCTGTCTAACCAGGGCCCCGCCTCCCTCTCAAGCCCCCATCTCAGCTGTGCCCACTGCTCTCGCCCTGCTGGACCTTCAGGTGTTCTCCAGCAGCATCTGGTGGCCTTAGCCCTGCATGTCCCTCTGACCCTCTGCTTGGGGTCCCCTCCACCACCAAGACTACGTGGCCAGCTCACTGCTGTTTGCCTGCCTGTGTGTCACCTCCTCTGAGAAGCCTCCCAGCAAGGCCCCCTTCCAGAGCACATGTGAGTTTGGGATTTTCTACTTGGAGTCAGGAGTGTCGCTGAACTTACCAGAGGGCTCCTAAGAGCAGGACTGGCCCTTAATCGTTTGTGCCTCTCTAACGCCTGCTGTGGCTTCAAGCACAAGCTGGCATCTGATAAAGGTATTTTTAGCAAATGAATGAACCCCTGAGTATTTTGCTTTGCTGATGCTTTGCTGATGCGTCTCAAAATGTCCTCTGTGATGAGCTGCATGGCTGATGCTGGGAACCTGTGAGATCCGGACTTATTTGGACAGTGGCCGCCATTTCCTTAACGATGGATACAGAGAAGGGAGGGAGGTAAAGGAGGAAGAGTGTAGTAAGTATTATTGCTTATACATAACCCGTGTGTCTGTTTTCCCTGAAGGAGTTGCTTTGCCAGACAACAGAAAGAATGTGGATCCAAGGACACTGTTACAATTAGAAGCAAAGAATGTGTATCGTGGTAAGAAAGATATATACCTTTAACCAAGCAGTTCCATTTCTAAGGTATGCACATTTTTTACTGCAATACCTATTCTTTGCTTCTAATTTTATTACTTAGAAGAGGAAGCAAAGATGCATGGCCAATGAAGTCCAGAACAGTTCTGTTTAACAGTGAAAAGGTTTAAGTAACCTAGGTATCTAACAATTGAGCATTGGTTAACTAAATTATGGTAGTCCTTACAGTGAAATACTGTGCAGCTGTGAAAAATGATGTTAATATAATACTCACTATATGCTGGTTGAGTGAAACAGGTTACAAAACAGCATGAGCTCATTAAATAAATAAATAAAATATATATATATGAATGTGCAAAGAATTTTTTGTATGAGTGTGTACACGTGTGACTGTGGGAGATTCTTCATTATGTATTTATTTATTGTTTATGATCTATTTCTACATTGTCTGAATTTCCTTTCAATGGACATTTATTCATTTTCTTTCTCCCTGTCTGTGCACTCAGCTCCCTGCTGCATCCTTAGGTGTGTCTTCCTGAGGACCTGTATAAGAGAGTCTGGGGAGTGGGATTCCTGGGTCCCAGGGGTACTCTTACACGGTTTCCTTGAGTATGTACCAGTTTACCCTCCCACCTGCATTATCTGGGGATTCTCAGATCCGCCCATCATATCTGACACTTAGTATTATCTGACTTTCTAATGTTTTTCAATCAGATGGGTATGATTGGGTATCTCATTGCTTGCTTTTGCAGATCTCCAGTTCTTACTGAGGTTGAGTAGCTGTCTCTTCCCATACTTATTAATCAATCTGACGTTCCATCTGCAGAATCATTTACAGCTTTTTCATGTATTGGAATCATTAAAGAAAACCGTTTAAAGACTGGAGACAAACTTGGAGGGAGGGAAAGGCAGTTTGGAGGCAGGGCGCCCTCGAGCCAGAGTACCTTCATGTGTATGTGTGTGTGTGCACGTGTGCCTGTGTGTGTGTGTGCAGTTCTGCCTGGCTCACAGTAGGGCCAGCCCCCCTAGGTCTGTTGCTTGACATGTTTATGAGAGCTGGAGGGAAATCAATAAAGAAGCTGTGTTTAGGAAGTAGAAAACTCCTCCAATTTTTGGATGTTGGAAAGCGTCTCATGGGGTTGCATGGATTCAGGGATAAAAAGCGTAAGTCAGTGGCCGCTGTTCAGTACCTTTTGCCCCCCATGCTCTCTGAGGTCTGACTTTACCCTTTGAGATCTGAGGGGGAATCTGACTTTACTCTGTGGTGTCTTATGAACGAGGTGGAGACAAGTTAGAAACTGCCACCTGAAACCACGACTTTCGTTTCCTCCTGGGGATCCTTTCCCCGTCCTGTCGAATCTCCCAGCTCTCCTGCCCAGGCCACACTTCTTCCAGATCTCTGTTGGCTGCATGCCCAGCCACTTATTTCAAAAGCTGTGTAAAATCGTCTTATCTGAAAGGAGGGTTGTTTTGGTGCTTCCTGGGGGACGAAGAGGAAGACAAATTCTAGGTGATCTGACATTGCCCAGCTGTTGCACTTGGATCAGTGGCACAGTTGAACGCTGTCGTGTCCTGAAGACGCCGGAATCACGGGAGCTTAGTGAATTACTAAGCCAGGTCTTTGAAAAGGAATAAAAATGTTCCTGCTTCTCCTGGATTCCCCAGATCTCCCATTGTCTGTGTATTTACATTTGTCCTAAGAATAAAAGTTATTTAAGAGAAAATATAGAAGCTTAATGCTTTCAGGATTTGGGGAAAGTGTTCTGAAAAGTTTTTAGTTACTGCTCATTAGTATATCAATATTAGTTTAATAAATTGGAGCTTTGGGTTAGAAAGTTAAGTCCCTTTTTATGACTTTGAGATTGTGGCACTTGTGTAGCACCAGGAGGTCATTTTTTAAAAATTTTATTGAAGTGTAGTTGATTTACAATGTTGTGTTTAATTTCTACTGTACAGCAAAGTGACTCAGTTATACATATATATATTCTTTATCATATTCTTTTCCATTATGACTTATCATAGGATGTTGAATATAGTTCCCTGTGCTGTACAGTAGGACCTTGTTGTTTATCAGGAGGTCATTTTTGATTGCTTGACCAAGGTTTTGAATTGGGGGAGAAGCTATAGTTGTGAAACATATTTATCTTAATTTAATTTTTACTTTTCAAGTGGGTTTTCTTTTTTCTTTGTTTTCCAGTTTTATTGGGATAAAATTGATACACATAACTGTATAAGTCTAACGTGGACAACATAACGACTTGACTTACATATATTGTGAAATGTTGACCACAATAAGTATAGTGAACATCCATCATCTCATAGATGCCAAAAAAAAGGAAAAAATCATTTTTTTCCTGCTAATGAGAACTTTTGGGGTCTACTCTTAGCAACTTCCCCATCTATCACACAGCAGTGTTAGCTATAGTCATGATACCCACTCCATCCCCAGGACTCATTGATCTTATTGGAAGGTTGTACTTTCATCCAATTCCCATGGATGTTTAATCTTACACACCGCAGTAAAGAAAGTGTTAAATAAATCTAACCCAACAAAAATCCAGATTAAAAAAAACAACAACAGGGTAGAGAGTATGCCCTTGATTCAGTTTTCCACCAAGTTGAAAAAGAAGTCATAGCGTGTGGGAGGAATAGGGTCCCTCAAGTGGTTCTTTCGTGGGGCGGATTCTGCCTGCTTTGGGGTCATTTAGCAATTTCTGGGGACGTTTTTGATTGTCATGACTTGGGGAGGGGGATGCTACTGGCATCTTGTGGGTAGAGGCCAGAGATGCTGCTGGACATCCTACAGTACCCAGGACAGACCCCCTTAACAGAGAATGATCCAGCCCAAAATGTCAGTAGCACAGGTGCGGGCCTCCTGGTTGTCTATGTGAGCAGTTTACTGAACCTTTCTGGGCATCTGCTTCCCAGCACTAAAGTACCTGCTTCCCAGGGCTATTGGGATGTTTGGAATGAGATTGGGTCAATCAAACCCCTGGCTCCCCTTTAAGCAGCCAAGTGTCCTATCGTATTTAAAAAAACGATTCTGAAAACAGATGTAATTTATACCCAACCTTTTGGTCTTGCTTTTGCCTGTAAATGAGGATTCAGCCATATGGCCAAGATCATCAGGCAAGTGCATCTGTTTCTGAGCCTTGCAAATAAGAAATTGGTGACTTTTTAGCCTGCGTGAGCCTCCCTGGACACCTAGGACCCCATGTAGGGTCCAGCACACAGCTGAATTCCCCTGGGGAAGGAGGTGCCTCATGACTGCCCTTATTAACAGGCCTGTGAGGACCCAGGACCTGCCACTGATCCCTTCTATCAAGTTGGAAAGGGTGGAAAATCCCTCTTTAATTTAACCCTGAGCCCTCTGGCTTATTTGGCTTTGCCTGTAAACTCTTATGCCCATGTACTCATCGAGTTTGGGGGCTTTGCCAACACAGGCCCTTCTGGAGACACGGGGCACATCTAGGGGTGGGGTGGGGGTCTCCAGTGTCAGTGTCTGCATGGCATCCTGTACGGAGAGTGTCACGGAAGGGAAACCCTCCCAGATTTAAGCAGAGAAGGCTTCATAGGTTGTGTCTGGGATTTTAGTTTTATGGCTGATGTTTTGGTTCTAACTATTTACAAAGGGAAATTCTGGGACCATGAATTTAGAATCATGTTGTCGTGATTTCACTTTAAAAATCTGTATTTAATCTTCCTGGCAATCTGCCAGGAATCCAGACTTGATATTTATTTCCCTCAGGGTACAGGAGAAGGCAACCCCCTCTCATTGGCAGGTGTGGAGCAGAAGAGGGGCCATGGCAAAGAGCCTGGGCAGGGCTCTTCAGGCCTGGGAGGGCTTCAGGGCCTTGTAACCTCTTGGGTGTGGGGTTTCTTTGCACTCAGAGTGCCACTGATCTCCCTCCTTCTACCCATTGTACAGATGAGGAAACTGAGGCCCGGAAATGGGAAGGGTTTGGTTAGGTCACCCAGTGAGTTTGTAGGAAAAGTAGGACTCAAGGCCAGGTGTTCTGGTGCTCAGCCTGGCCTTTTCTGGGCCTCCAAGATGTGGTGGGCTGGGTTTTAGCCTGGTCAGTTGGGTCTCCCCAATGCTCAGCCAGGGACCCAGGAGAGAGCATGGCTGAATGGATGGAGCAATCTTACCAGTGTATTTAATGATCCACTGGAAGCCTAGAAGGTGCTGAGAGAACACAGCCGAGGTGAAGGAGTTTCCAATTCAATCTGGGAGATAGGATAATGCCTTTGTATGATTCTGCTTGGCAGGTGAAAGGCAATCTAATTCTGTAGGGGAGTCATGTGTCAAAAGCAACACTTGATAAGTTGCCAGAGGACTTATCAAAGCCCCAGGGACTTTGGCGGGGGACAGAGTGGTCAGGGAAGGCATACGGGGATGAGTAGAAGGATTAGGACCCCCCGATGGGGTGGGAGAAGAGGAGGTTCTTCCAGGACCGGCTGGCCGAGCAGGTTTTGCGGTGGGCAGGGTTTGTGAAAATGATCATCTGGAAATTATGGTGACAATAATAATAATAGCAACTAATATTTATTAAGCCCTTACTGTATACCAGCCTCTGTGCTAAACATTTTATACGTTTCCTCATTCCTGTGAGGAGTGTCCTGTCGGAATCCCATTTTACAGATGAGTAAATCAAGTTGCAGAGTGATGAAGTGTCTTGCTTAAGGCCATAGGGCTGGTGAAGGGCAGGAGTCTGATTTCCAGTCCAGCATTCCTCCCCCACTCCTTTTCCTGTTGCAGCCGGATTTTGGAAGACAGGAATCCCAGCCAGAGGATTTGGGGATTAGTAGTGGGTCAGAGGAGCAAATGGAGGATTTGAATACAGGAATGTAATGATGAAAGGGCTGCTTTAGTAACGCTGACCCCTTTTAGGTGCTTAATATGTATTTGCTGAGTGAATGGATGAATAGTGATGTGGCTGCCTCGGGGATGCAGGATGGCGGGGGAGACCAGTGGAAGGTGCTGGAAGGACCAGTAGGGAGGGCTGGAGATTCGAGTGGGTGAAGAGGAGGATGAAGAGGAAAGTGTCAGGAGGACCGGAAGGGCCTGGAGAGGTGGGCGTGGTGAAGGGGATGATCAGGCAGGGGAGAAGCCTTGGTGAGAAAGAGAGTGACAGAAACACCATGGAAATGCCAGCCACACAGCTGGACATCTCGGTTTGCGGTGGCGGGGTTGGGAGTTCTGTCAAGAAGTGACTGTCCCTGAAGTGTGGACTGTCCCTGAAGCGGGGGGCAGTGGCGGCAAGGACTGACACCCCCGCGCCTCCCCTACCACGTGGCAGGGACAAGTGGACGCTGAAAGGGTCATTTATGACGTGTGTCCCGAAGCACAGTGACCCCAGAATTTCAAGGCCGTGGTTGTGTCCCCGGGTCCACCAAAGAGTCCCTCTCGGTCATCTTGCCACTGCCCTTGAACCAACAGAGCTGCGCCTAGAGGCTTCCTTCCTCACTTTCGGCCTCACTTGCCTCTCCTGGCACCTCACAGATGGGTGAAGTGGACCCAACCCTTTGCAAACACACTTGGGAGCTGGAGGAACAGGTCTTGGGGCATTTGCTGTGGCCACATTTCATGTGGCTCCTTAAAAAGGTCAAAGCCGGGGCGTGCTTATTTTTTCTTGGAAGAATGAGAGTTGGATCTGCCCCTCAGGGATTGAGGGAAGGAAAGGGAAACAAGGGTGGGGGGCAGGTAGAGACGTAACCCTGAGGAGTTATGAAGAGGAACCCTAAGGCTTGTCAACGGTATGTGGTCCTGTGTGAAATGTAAGCCCGGGGCACACTGTGCATTGGGAGCTGGAGGCTGGCGTTGCGATCAGTCAACAGTGGTGTCACTTTGTTAATCCTGAGGGGACAGTGCCCAGGAGAGGAGGGGAACAGCTAGGCTGTATAGGTAATGACTAGTACCTCTTCATTGTGACTGAACTGCTGGTGAACAGATCTAGGGCCTCAGTTGACTGTGAGAATCAGGCCATCTCTCTGGGCCCATGATTTTAGCTCAGTTATTCAGTGTCACTCATGTGTGGCACCCAGGACCAAATAAACCATGGCCAGGAAGCTAAGTCAGAGGTTGCAGACTGACGGCCCACAGATACGTTTTTTTGTTTTGTTTTGATCTGCACAGTGTTTTTGTTTTCGTTTTTTATTAAAGTGCAATTGATTTACAGTGTTTCACGTGTATAGCAAAGTGATTCAGTTATGCATACATACATACATACATATATATATTCTTTTTCAGATTCTTTTCCATTGTAGGTTATTACAAGGTATTGAATATAGTTTCCTGTGCTATACAGTAGGTCTTTGTTGTTTATCTATTTTATATACAGTAGTGTGTATCTGTTAATCCCCAATTCCCAATTTATCCCTCCCCACCTTTTCCCCTTTGGCAAGCATAAGTTTGTTTTCTATGTCTGTGAGTCTATTTCTGTTTTGTAAATAAGTTCATTTGTATCGTTGTTTTAGATTTCACATATACGCAATGTGTTTAACAACTGAGATAACTGAGAACACTTAAAATTGGGAGTCTTCACATCAAAATCCAGATCTGCTTTTCTCAACAGATGGGAATACTGGAAACGCAGTGCCTCTATAACGAGGGGGGAGTAGGGGGGGCGGGGAGCTGGGTAGCCGCCGTCCCATCTCGACTGTGTTTGTGAATGCCAATCCTCGTGTCTCCTTGAGTCCAAGACCGAGCGTTGGCTGTCATTTGTCACCGCGTTTGTTCTAATGTTTACATCACACCAGGCTCGCTTCACTGCTTTCCTGCGCCTGTGGGCTCTGGGGCGTTTGAGTCATCGCGCTTGACTGGGTGCTGGTACTGGAGCAGAGTGTCTGGCGTGGTGGGGAGGACAGGCGTCAGGTGTGGCAGCGCTGCTCGTGTACCTGGAAGTCTCTGGAACACCTGTGTCTGGGAGGGCTTGGCCGGAGCCCTGTTAGAGCTAGGCTGCCTGGGATCCTGAAGCTCTCACTGCACTAGAGGAAAATGCTTTTGTCTCATGTAACTGAGAGTCTCAAGTTGCCCATCTGGAGCGGAGCCAGATGAGATTCAGATCACGCTGGTGTTGGGCTCGTTTAAACTGCTTTAAAAGGATGGTGATGGGTAGAGTGCAGGGGCTGTGCCCAAGGCTGGAAAGGGAGGAGGCTGGTGCTCGGGAATTGTACCCTGGTCGCCAGCCTTGGGTTTGCCCCCGAGCCTGGGGCCCATCCCAGGTCATCTCCCCTTCTTGGGAGACATGGCGCTGTTGTCACTGGCTCTCCGGCACCTGCTTCCCTACATGGTGGGGC
Organism: Lipotes vexillifer; assembly: GCF_000442215.2. Classification (NCBI taxonomy): domain Eukaryota; kingdom Metazoa; phylum Chordata; class Mammalia; order Artiodactyla; family Lipotidae; genus Lipotes; species Lipotes vexillifer. The sequence continues at coordinate 346,618 of NW_006772915.1, read as the reverse complement.
TGTACAGTGGGTTTTGGGGTCGTGTTCTTTCTCCAAGCTTGGTTTTCTAGGGAAGGCTCAGTTTTGTCATGTTCTGAGGGGGAAGATGCAGGGTAGAGATCGGAGGTTAAAAACAGGAAAGGCCTCTGTCCTCAGACCATTGGAAGCTTCGACCGGGTGCGAAGCGGGCCGCTAACTCACAGCAGCTGCTTGATTCGATCTCTCCCCTACACATGCCGTTTTCATCTTCTGTATTAATTTTCCAAATGTCAAAGGTAACATGCTCTTTGGAACGAGTAGAGTGGTTTCAGCAGAAAGCTGGTCCTTGAGCCACAGAGCTACTTTAGTGGGCTTCACAGTGAAAACAGCTCAGGTGGAGGAAAGGCCAGAGATGCTGGGTTTGGCTCCTAAAGTCACCAGGTGAGCAGGAGACGGCAGGCAGCCTCTGGGTGGGACAGGGGGGCCCCCGGGCCTCTCCAGGAAAAGGGTCTCCTGTCGGAGAGGCAGGCCTGACACACACGTGGGCTGTTTAAATTTTTATCTTAACTACTTTCTTTGAATTTTATTTATTTATTTGTTTGATTTAAAAATAGCTCATGTATTCACATGGTTTGAAATTCAGGAGGAGCCAGAGGGTATAGTGAACAAACTCCTTCTTAGCCCAGCCTGCCCTTCGGCCTCCCAGCTTCCTTCTCCGGATGCTGTCAGTTTCTTGTGACTCTTTCCACAGAGATTTTATAAGTATAGAAATGAATGAACGTGATAGAGACACATACATATATATCTATCTTTCCTGCTTTTAATGACAGCTTTATAAGATGTAATTCACGTGCCATACAGGTGTCCCATTTAAAGTGTCCAAATCATGGTTTTTAGTACATTCACAGAGTTGTGCACCATCACCCCAGTCAATGATAGAAGACTGTTGTCATTCCAGAAAGAAACGTGAGCTCGTTATCGGTCACTCCCCATCTCCCTCCCAAGCCCCACCGCGGTGAGCTCTGCCACCAGCACCCTAGCTGCACCGGGAAAGTGCGTGACGTGGATACGAAATTCGGGTTCAGGGTGAGGGACTTGCCAGGAGGCTCACAGACGAAGGAGTTGCAGGGCTGAGATGGACTCGCACCCCTGGACGTGCAGCCTATAGATCTGACCGCCGCACCCCCAAACTGGACTTCTGACAGCAAACTAACCCGTCCGGCTTTGCATTGTTTTGTGTCTCTTTGCAGGGGAGGGTGGGGAGGGCAGGCCCCTCTCCACGTGGGTCCTCTGGGCTCCCACTCTGCTCCCCAGCCTCTGTGTCTGCCTGAGCCGTGCGCCGGGGAGCATTGGGAAACCAGTTTCCGACCAGCTGTTGAGCGGGCCTTTGAGTAAACAAACCCTCTGGCTTTAGGATTACATTTCAGAGTAAGAGAATTTGAACTTCTCTTCTGTCTAGTTAGAAATGTTTGTTTTGGCCCCAGTGGAACGATCCTTTGTCTCTTCTCGAGCTTCTCTGGTCTTGCTGGGTCCTGTGAAATACAACGTGGGCATTTACTTAAAACCACCCTTTAAGTAAATGCCCCCGTCTCTTCGTGGAGGCCACTTGGTGTAACGGGACCTCGTACCAGAAAAGAAAAATTACGGCGAAGGGGCCATGCTGTTGCAGATGGGCCAGCAATACCTTTTCCCTTCCTTCTTTCCTGAATCTCCCCCTTCTTGGGCAGGGAGCGCTGTGACAGTTGTGGCAAAGCTGCCTTCCTGCTTGTGCCTCCCACCCACCCCCGGGTAGGTGAGGAAGCAGGGCTGTAAGCAGAAACACTGGGATAGGAACCCAAGTCTGACTCTAACCTGGGGCTCTGTCTAGAACAAGTTGCTTCTTTCTCAAGCTGTGTCCTCGAGGCTGACCCACTGCACCGCCCCCCCCTCCACCCCGGGGGACACTTGGGTGACTGCAGATTCTCTGCAGCTGTGTAGCCTTAGCCTTTTCCTCAGACCGGGATGCTGGTGAACAGCCCTGTGGGAAGATCACGTCTTGGAAAACCTGTTCACAGGTCTCCCTGAGTGAAAACTTTCATGATGTTGTCACTGAGATGCCTTATATGTATGGTTCTTTGTTTCTAGAACCAGAAATAAGGAAGAGTCCTAGGGTTTTAAGGGATTTGACAAAATGGGAAAATTATACTTACATGTGGAAGGTTTGCTGTTAAAATGTGGGAGAATCCCGAGATGGTGTTTATCATTACAGCCGTGCCTTTTTTCCTTCGAGATCCTGTGACAACGGTTAGGGTTCCTTTGTTTGTGTGTGACAGAAAGCCCTGACCAGACTGGCTTCGGTGACAAACAGAGTAGCATTGTTGGTGTCAAGGAGGGCTGGCATCATAGTAGACTTGGAGCCTGGTCTCTCCCTCCAATCTGTCCTCTACCATGTTAGCTTTATGTTCTATTTCTAGAAGGTGGCGATGCAGCTCTCACCTGGGTGATTTACTGACCCCTTTCCTGCCTGCCTAGCAAAGGTCACTGGCTCTGATTAGTCCCATACTCCCCGCAACCTCCCAGCCATGGCCCCGGGGGTTGCAATACGCTGATTCTGACCCAGGTTTAAGTCCCATGGTCCACTCCTGGAGCTGGGGGTGTGGCCAGTGGTCAGGCCTCCTCACCCACAGGGACCATGGAGAGGGGGATTCACCAAGGATACAGATGCCCAAAGGAGGGAGGAGATGGAGGTTGGCCTGCCCCAAACCGACATGTGTCCTGAGGGAGTCACCGTTAGAAAGAGTTTACGAGAAGTCTGCCCAGATCAATTTGAAATAGGAATGTGTGAGCTGTGGTAAGCGACAAGTTCCAGAAAGTGTGTACGAAAGGCAAAGAGTTTCTTGGTGTTAAAGATAAGTGGAGGGCTTCCCTGGTGGCGCAGTGGTTGAGAGTCCGCCTGCCGATG
>NW_006772915.1:339491-343392 GCF_000442215.2 Lipotes vexillifer | reverse complement strand
CAAAAAAAAAAAAAAAAAAAAAAAAAGATAAGTGGAGGCGGAGTCTAGTGGCGGCGTGGAGTGGGCTTGCAGAGGGAGTGAGTGGGGGAACTGGCACCTTGCCTCTTGCCCGGCATGAGGTGGTTCAAGGTGAGCCTCCAGGGAGGTTCGTGCTGGAGCAGCCCTTGGTCCTTGGTCCTGGGGAGATCGACCTCTCTGAGCCTCAGTTTCCTCGTCTGGAACACAGAGATAACAGCACTGCCTTATAGGGTGATTTATATGTTTTGCATGTGATCTTACATGTAAATTGCTTAGCTGGCACCCGGGAGGAGCTCAACTCTTAGGGACTGCTACTGATCAGAAAAGATGCTTTAGAGCATCCACACTCAGAAGAGACAGCAGGACTCGGTGAGGTCATGTAGGCTTTGAACGAATCTGTTTTCCCCTTATCTCACGTCTTCCTCTCCGAGGCAGGGTGTCTCTGTTCTCTGACCCGGGACAGTGAGGCTTGGGAATCTAAGGGTCTGCGGGAAATGCTGATCGACTATTCATGCATCTCCCAGCTTCTGACTCACACACAGCTAGTAAAGGAAGGGCTCACCTTTTAATTTGAAAAATACATGAGGTGAGGCCCCCTCCACCCATCCCTCCCCACGCAACTCCAATCATACATGTGGTTTCTCTCTGGCACAGCCAGTCACCTTCTGCCATGGATGAGGCTGAGTCTCTTTCAACTTCTCACAAGTCCTGGTTTTCCCTTATTAACATGTCCAGTAGTGAAACAGCAGAAAGTACTCCTTTCTTGTGAAAGGTATTGTGGCTCAGAGAGTTGATTATTTGAAATGTAATTTCTTCAGCTCGTTGTGTCAAAACTGGTGTTTGATGCATGTATGAGGGTTCTTGCTAATGGCCTTTTGGAGTAGGCAAGGTTCTGCAGAGAAATGGAACCAAGTGTGTGTGTGTGTGTGTGTGTGTGTGTGTGTGTGTGTGTATGCACACATACAGGCTTGAAATCCAAGAAGAGCTAAGATTTCAGTTTTAGTCTGAATGCAGGAAAAAAAAAAAAAAAGAATGAGGTCCCAGCTCAAAGGCAGTCCGGCAAGAGAAATTCTCTCCCTTGTGGGATGTCAGCCTTTCTTGTCTATTCAGGCCTTCAAGTGATTGCGTGAGACCCACCTGAGTTGGGGAGGGCAATCTGCTTTACTCAGTCTACCAATTGCAACGTTAATCTCAACCAGAACCACTCTCACAGACACATCCAGAAATAATGCTTGAGCCAATGTCTGGGTGGCCTGTGGCTCAGTCAAGTCTACACATAAAATTACACCTTTGGTGTAATCTTGAGGTTTACAATTACCTTCTCAGGTGAGCTGCTTGGAATGGCTGTCATTAAAGCAAGTAGGCCATGGTGTTCTAGAGGTTGGGCTGTGTTCCAGCTTCTCCCATGGTAAGTGTTCAAGGGTCTTATTTTAAGCGCAGCAGGTAAATTTTCTCATCACAAGACTCTATGAACAATCAGGAAGAAAGAAGGTGATTTTATGGTTGATGGGGATCCATTTCCATGAAGCAGGCCTGAAGTCAGAGCCTCCAGAGCCTTCTCCCAGGGTCAGCAGTCAGTCCTGCTCCAGAGCCAAAGACTAAGCGAGGTTTCAAGTTCCAAGTGCAGGACGAGGTTTATGAATCAGATTTGGCATTTTTCTAATAAGACTCATGATATTTGAAAAAGTTACAAACAACGGTGACTCTTCATCCAGAAACCATCTGGGCGCCAGTCTCTTCGGGCATCTACAGGAGCTTTCTCAAGCCGTCGGGTCCACAGGATGAATCCTATTCCAGCGTTCCAGATGCTTGTCCAGATGTGTGTTGGGAATGGGCAGCCCTGGCACTGGGCACAGTTAACAGAAGGGCAAGTCCGGCTCCTTTGCAAAGCCGGGTGCTCCCTCTGAACAGCTGTGACCCGTCAGGGCAGAGATAGGAGACTTCTCAGAAAAGTGTGATGTGTGCGTCTGTGTAGATCCGGAGCTTAGCCTAGTCTAGAGGGCTTGGGGGGTGGGTGGTTTTCCTTGTGGCTTTGTCTTGGGTTGCTTGTGGCATATGGAGCCGTTTCTGGGCTTAAATTTCCCCATCCAGTATTGGAGATTGAATTGGTCAGGGATTATGTCATCTGGGGCAGAACACTAAGATCTATTTTACTCCTTTGTGGGGAGGTGGAGAGAAAACAAGAATCTGTTGATTGTGAGAATCTGGACCAGCGGTATTTATAACGTAAGCATTTACACTCCCGTACAAAGCCTGCTTCCAAAATACTGTTGTCCCGTGGCCACTGGGGAGGTGACTGGCTGTGCCCCTCTTACCTCTTAACCACCTGGCTTGGTGTTTGCACCGTGCTGCAACGTGTTTGAAATCCACGCAGCTTCACACCCACCCTCTGCGTGCGTGCCTGTGATGAAAGCAGGAAGGACAAATTGCTTTGTAATGAGGCTAGGGGATTGTCAGGCTTTATAGCTGATTTCCCAAAGTCTCTACACAAAGAACCACAAGGAGCAGTGCTATAGGTTGTACAGGTTGCTTTAAGCCACAGGTATAGATAAATATTTATATTTTCTATGTAAACAATCCTTTCACAAATCATGTCTTTGATAAATAACACTAGGTAAGAAAAGCAAGTTGCTGTTGCTAAGAGACTCTTACTTGACAGTGAGCTGTTTTCATTGTTTTGCAAACTTCTTGAGGAGTTTCTGTGTGCTGGGGACAGAGAGACCGGGCATGTGTCTTTGATGTGGTCTCCAGCTGGGTATGGTTTACAGTCTGCAGGAAGCGTGTTTAGAGAATATGACTCTTCAATGCCCCATTTATGATTCTGGGGGGGTTTGGCTGGTTTCTCATAGACAGTTTCAAATATTTTTTAAAAAGGAGGGACATCAGAGAATACAAGGCATTTGGGAAAAAGTTCAAAATAGTGCAGAAATAAATGATTAGAGCATCAGTAGTCATAATAACAATATTGTTCCCTGTGGCATCATAAACTTTCAGCTGTGTCCTGATCAATGTCTTGTGCTTCGTGCAGAGGGTCTGACACTGGAGATGGAAGGGCTTGCTTGGCACTTTCCCCGTGGTCCCCAGTGACTGTCTACTGTCCCAGAGGTAAAAGCATAGGGTTATAACTCCCAATGCTCACAAATCCTTGTGATGGAAACAATACTCATTTGTACAAGTCCTTGTCATGTGAGAGAGGCTGTAGCACATTTAACTCCTATTTGTTGATTATTTTCACAGACAGTCAGTTTTGCCGAGAGCTTGCTGTATAGGCTTGTTAAATGCCTCATCTCACTTAATCCTCCCTCGCCTCTGAGGGACAGATACTATTCTCATCCCATTTTATTTATGAGGAAACTGAGGCCTAGAGAGATTGACTGACTTGCCCATGATCACACAGGTAGAAAGTGGGCAAGCCTGCGTTCTAATCCACCTGGCTGGTCCATGGGGCAGGGCACACAGTGCCAGGCTGTGACGCCTGTGCTTGGAGCAGTGACCTGCCAACACGGCAGGGCTGGGATGAGGGTGAGGGGCCAGGGGATGAAGGGATGAGGGGCATCATGCCAGCCCAGGGGCAGGGCTGAGTTCCGTCCATGTTGAACATTTTGGTCTTTTGCTCATCGTGTATTTTTTTTGCATTAATTTTGCCTTTTAAAATCTTGCATTTGGGCATTATAGATCTTGATCACTGGGTTTTCCGGTGCTTTGGGCAGGTGCGGGTGAGGACCACGAGGGTTGCTGAGGTCAGGAACCCGCCCAAGGTCCCATGGCCGGAAGTGGAGGAGCTGGGGTATTTGCCAGATCTCCTGGGAGCCGGGCTGGGGGCAGCAGCGTGGCTTACCCCAGTGGGCATCGCTGAGTTCTCAGGAATGTGCTTCCGCTCTTC
>NW_006772915.1:332122-339481 GCF_000442215.2 Lipotes vexillifer | reverse complement strand
CGCTCTTCCAGGTCGGGGAAGAGGTTGAAAAAGACCCGCAAGTATGACATCATCACCACTCCAGCCGAGCGAGTGGAAATGGCCCCGTTGAACGAAGAGGATGACGAAGACGAGGACTCCACAGTATTTGACATCAAATACAGGTACCGGGTGGGAACAGTGGCTTTCTCCTGGGCTCGCTGGCTTGGGGAGGTGGGGCGGTTCACCTCTGAAGACAGTGAGTGGCCAGGCGTGTATTCTTGTTCTTTGGCTAAGTCTTTGACCTTGGGGCATTCTGCTTCTAGGGGGGAACGCCTTTGATCTCTCCCAGGAACGCACAGCACCTGGAAAGCCAGCAGGGAAGTGCTTGCAGGGAAATGCTTATTCTCAACTCTTTCCTGATGAGAACCCTTGAGAAGTCAGCTTTGTGGGAGCGAAAGGAGGGCTGAATTTCGGACAATGAGCTTGTCATGTACAGACTGTGGGGAATCTGGTCCAAGCAACCGCCATGTACCACGTGCCATGCACACAAATGGAAACTGGTTTTTCAGCCTTGCTTAGTTGGTAATGGAGAGCGTGGGGTGGGGGTTACTCCTTGGATGGAGTTCACCGCTGAATTCCAAAGGCAGGTGTGTTTCTTTAACGTGGCCAGTAGGAAAGTCAGAATGACTTTTTGACTTCAGAATTGTAGTTTGGGCTTTGGCTTCTTTTGGGAAATACTACTTTGGGTATGTGAGATTCTCAGTGTTAGAGCTGGGGGCAAGTGTAGTTTAGGTATGAGGACTTGGATGCCCAGAGAGGGGCCATGGGTTGCCCAAGGTCATAGTTATTAGTGGCAAAGTTGAGACACAAATCCAGGCTGGACCCTATCGGGAGATTCCTCCCTCCCCACCAGCGTCCTCCAGAGAAACAGAATCAATAGGATATACACACACAGAAAGAGATTTATTATAAAGGTCCAAGTCTGAAGGCCTGAGAACCAGGAGAGCCGATGGTGTAAATTCCAGTGAGAGTACAGGAGAAGACCAATGTCTCAGCTCCAACACGGTCAGGCAGAGAGAGCAAATCCCCCCTTATTCTGCCTTTTGTGCTACTCAGGCCTCCAGTGGGTTGGATGAGGCCCACCCATGCCGGGGAGGGCGATCTGCTTTACTCAGTTTACCCAGACAGTTGTTAATCTCAGCCAGAGCACCCTCCCAGACACACCCAGACTAACGTTTTACCAAATATCTGGGCACCGTGTCACCCAGTCAAGTTGACCCGTAAGAGTCGCATCACACACAGCTTTTCTGTACCTCCTGACTTGTCCTTTTCCAGCACAGCCTTGGGTATTCTTGGCTATAAAGGAGTTAGATTCAAGAAAACAGTGTTTGGGATTTCGATTAGAACTGCATTGACTCCGTAGATTGATTTAAAGAGAATCAGCCCTTTATGCTAAGTGAAATAAGTCAGACAGAGAAAGACAAATACTGTATGATATCACTTATGTGTGGAATTAAAAAAATACAGCAAACTAGTGAATATAACAGAATAAAAAGAAGCAGACTCACAGATAGAACAAACTAGTGGTTACCAGTGGGGAGAGGGAAGCGGGGAAGGGGCAAGATAGGGGTAGGGGATTAAGAACTACAAACTATTAGGTATAAAATAAGCTACAGGGGCTTCCCTGGTGGCGCAGTGGTTGAGTCCGCCTGCTGGTGCAGGGGACGCGGGTTCCTGCCCTGGTCTGGTGGGAAGATCCCACATGCCGCGGAGCGGCTGGGCCCGTGAGCCATGGCCGCTGAGCCTGCGCGTCTGGAGCCTGGGCTCCGCGATGGGAGACGCCACAACAGTGAGAGGACTGCGTACCGCAAAAATAAAAAAAAAATAAATAAATAAAAAAAAAGCTATAGAGATATAGTGTACAACATGGGGAATATAGCCAGTATTTTATAATGACTATAACCTTTAAAACTTTTGAGTCACTATATTGTGCACCTGTAACTTACATAACATTGTACATCAACGGTACTTCAATAAAGAAAAACAAGAGAATCAGGCCTTTTATGTTGACTCTTCCCATTCATGAACATGGGATAACTTTCCATTGATTTAGGTATTGGAAAAGATGTCTTTCAGAAACTTCTCCATAAATGTATTATAAATTTTTGCTAGATATATTCCCAGGTGTTTTACATTTTGGTATATATATATTTTTTCTTTCTTTCTTTTTACTTTATTTAAAAAAATTTTTTTGGGGGGGTAGGATGTATCTTTAAAAAATTTTGTTTTAAATTTTTTATACAGCAGGTTCTTATTAGTTATCTATTTTATACATATATATGTCAATCCCAATCTCCCAATTTTTTTTGCTTTAAAATACTGTTTACTTTAAAATACTATTTTATTTATACTCATGTCTGAAAAAAAATGTCTGTATAATCATGTTCACGTACATACCAATATTGGAAACAGTTTGTTAACAAATCACACCTAAATTTTATGAAGAACGCACAACATTGACATGGACTGGTTATAGATAGAGTGGAGGAACAAACCATTAGCTATAATTTGCAGTTTAGGTATAGAGCAACCCCCTTTGAGAAGAATCAAAACAATTACTAACCTGCACCCATACTGCAAAATACTATGTACATAAGAAAGTGATTATACTGATTTTATTGCTAAGCCGTTTTATCGGTCTCACATTCAAGGCACAGAAATGAAACAAAATGTGAAGACCACGATGCCCTCATTATGAGTCGCAATGGAAAGGCTCAGCTGCATCCTGCAGGCCTGGGGTTATTGTATGATAGGGAGCCCTTGATGGCTTAAGTGGATCAACAGACTGTTTTGATTTTGAGCCGTGGGATGGGATCTCATCCATATTTGGTGTGTGAGCCGACTCCACAGGGGCTAGGATAGATGGAGCCATTTTTGTGGTAGCCTCAGACCCAACTACATAAGAAAAGACCCTAAGCAAAGAAATATCACTGTCTGTCCAGAAAGTCTAACTGTTGACTCTTTCTTGAGTATAAGCTGGAAAAGGGGACCCTCTAGAGAATCTGGATACAAATATTATTGTGGTCTAAAGACTGCTGGGTGGAGGTCGTGTCTGGTGTCACAAAGAGGAGGAAAGTATTGAAACCACTGTCAGATTAAGAACCTTCCACAACGAGTCTCAGTTCTTCAAATAATGGAGCAAGTTCCTTTCCTAGGAACAGTTAGCGCTGTACTGGCATTGCTCCTGGCTGTGAAACTCACCATCAAAGGCAAATGATTTCAAAATTAAAACATTTTTTTTCAGTTTTATTGAGATATAATTGACATACAGCACTGTATAAGTTGAAGGTATACAGCATAATGACATACAGATATTGTGAAATGATCACCACAATAAGTTTACTTGGCATCTAGCACCTCACATAGTTACAAAAACATTTTTTTTTTACCTTGTGATGAGAACTTATAGGATCTACTCTCTTAGCAGCTTTTAGATCTATCATACAGCAGTGTTAACCTGTAGTCATCATGTTGTACGTTACATCCGTGGGAGGTATTCTTCTCGTAACCGGAAGTTTGTACCTTTTGACCGCCTTCACCCAATTCCCCCCTCCGCAACCCCCTGTCTCTGATAACTGTAAATCTGATCTCTTTTTCTATGAGTTTGGTCTTTCTAGAGTCCACGTGTAAGTGATATCGTACAGTATTTGTGTTTCTCAGCCTGACTTATTTCATTTAACGTGATGCCCTCATGGTCCATCCGTGGTATTTGTAAGTGGCAGGATTCCCTTCTGTTTTATGCTGACTAGTATTCCACTGTATGTGTGTCTGTGTGTGTACATGTGTGTGTGTGTATATCACATTTTCTTTATTCATCTGTTGTTGGACGCGTAGGCTGTTTCCATGTCTTCGCTATTGTAAATAATGCTGCTGTGAACGTTGTGGTGCAGATATCTCTTCAACATAGTGATTTTGTTTCCAAAGGCAAATGATTACATGGAACTACCTGGTAGGTGTTAAGGTAGCAGGTAATACTTTTGCTGCTTAAGAGTCCGAGCTTGCTCCCTGGTCTGTTGCAATGCTCTGGAGCATTTTTGTTGGCCACTGTAATAATGGGCCCTCTATCTCTATGAGACACAGCGATAGCATGGGGCCCTTTCATACACGGTAATTTTTAATACAGGGATCACTTAAGGTCCCCCAGGCACCTCCATGCCTCTTCTCCACCCCGATTCTGGGCAGAAACTCAGGACTCAGCAAGTCCATTCATATTAGTCTTTCATCCCAGATCATCCATGGTAATGACCCCTGTATCCCACAGGATCAGTCTCCACGCCCGGGTTTCTGCTTCTGGGGCTGCTTGCTTCTCTCTGCTGTCACTTTGGGGACAGCTTCAAAGACAGGTTCCTCTGTAAGCCGCTGCCACACGATTCATGACCTCAATCTGATCCTTTTTTTAAAAAAAATATCACTTTCTTACTTTCTGTTCATGGTGTCTAGAAATGCAGTTGATTTTTAAGAAATATTGATTTAAAAAATTCCAGCAACCTCATTAAACTCTTATGAATTCTAGTAGTGTAAATGCGGATCTTTTGAGTTTTCTATGTAGATATATCACTTGAGACTAATAAGACTGCCTCCCTTCCCCCCAGGTCCTTCAACATTTTATCTCTCTCTCTTTTTAAGCCTTTTTATACTCACTCTTGGCCTCTAAGTCATTGTTAAATAGAAGTGATGATAATAGGCATCCTGTCTTGTTTTTGATCTTAAAGGGTGTGCTTTCAATATTGACACTAAGAGCAGTGTTTGCTGTAGGGTTTTGTAGATGTTTTTTCCCCAGGAAGCTTCCCTCTATTCCTAGTTTGCTAATGTCAAATTTTATTAAATTCTTTTTCTAGCTCTGTTGAGAATACTATACTTTCTCCTTTAATCTGTTAAGGTGGTGAACTTATATTCATTGATTCTTTTTCTAATATTAAACCAACTTTGCATTCCTGAGATAAAGGAGCTTGGTCATGGTCATGTTATGTTTTTATTCACATTGCTACATTCAGTTTGCTGATATTTTGCTTAGGACTTTCTTATTTCTCTTAGTGACTGAGATTGGTTTGTCATTTTCCTATTTTGTAATATCCTTGTCAGGCTTTGGCAGAAGTTTTACTAGCTTCATAAAACAAGTTAGGTCGGTTCCTTATTTTCCTTTTCTCTGGAATAGTTAGTATCAGATTAGAATTATTTGTTTCCTAAATGTTTAATAGAATATGCTAAAACTGGCTGGACCTTGATGCTTTCTTTGTTTGAAGATTAGAAAAAATTATTGATGTCCAGTTCTTTGAATAGTCATAGGACTATTTAGTCTTTGTCTATTTCTTCTTGGGTCAGTTTGGATGGGTTGTATTTTTCTGGGATTTTGTCCATGTCGTGTAAGTTTTCAAATGTATTGTCCTAAGGTTATTCACAACATTCTCTTTTTATTATCTTTTTATTCTTTGTCACATGTGTAGTCGTGGTCCCCTTTTCATTCTTTTTTTTTTTTTTTTTTTTTTTTTTTTGTGGTACACGGGCCTCTCACTGTTGTGGCCTCTCCCATTGTGGAGCACAGGCTCCGGACGCGCAGGCTCAGCGGCCACGGCTCACGCTCCGCGGCATGTGGGATCTTCCCGGACCGGGGCACGAACCCGTGTCCCATGCATCGGCAGGCGGACTCTCAACCACTGCGCCACCAGGGAAGCCCCCCATTTTCATTCTTAATATTGATTCTGTTTGCCTTTTCTCCTTTTTCTTGATCAGTCTTGCTGGACGTTTAATTTTATTCATCTATACAGAGAGCCAACTCTTGGTTTATTTGATCCTCGCTATTATATTATCATTTTCAAGTTCAGTTGATTTCTGCTCTTCTTCCTTAAGCTTTCTTTGAGTGCGTTCTGTTCTTTTTTTCTAACTTCCTCCATCGCATATTTAGCTCCTTCATTTTCAGCCTCCTTTTCTGGTGTAAGCATTTATTCTGTAATCTTATCTACTTCAGCTGCCTTCCACAGGCTTTCCTTATCACTGCCAGGCGCTATCCTGCTTCCCTGTTTGTTGTGAAGGACGGGCTTCAAGTGGTTCATGTGAGAAGTTGGTGCTGTTTGTGAGGATGTGAGTGAACTTGGGGGTGAGTCACTGGACACAAAACCACTCTAGTCCTCAGGCCCAGAGATGATTGACCATTTAAAAAGACCAGGTCATAGCTTTTATGACAGATGTAATATATGGTATAGAAATTACGGATAAGAAAAAGGGAAAATAGGGGCTTCCTTGGTGGCGCAGTGGTTGAGAGTCCACCTGCCGATGCAGGGGACACGGGGTCGGGCCCCGGTCCGGGAAGGTCCCACATGCCGCGGAGCGGCTGGGCCCGTGAGCCATGCCCACTGAGCCTGCACGTCCGGAGCCTCTGCTCTGCAACGGGAGAGGCCACAACAGTGAGAGGCCCGCGTACTGCAAAAAAAAAAAAAAAAAAAGAAAGAAAAATCACCTTTAATCTCACTACTTAATGATAACCACTAGAGTGTGTGTGAGTACGTACCCGTGGAATTTTCTTTTTTACAGAAATAGGACCATATTACACGTGCTGCTTTGGAACATTTTTCCACCCCAACAGCGTATCACAAGTGACTTTTCAGGTCAATACGTTTGAAAGAACAAGAATTTTAAGGCCAATTTTATGTTGGCTTTAGCGTTTTTGAGAACTGCTCTGTCTGCACGTGATAATCTGTTCACAGGTCCTCGTCTTTCCTGTTTAGAGATGGCTCAAGTAAATTTTTTGGTTCCCCCTGGGAGACAGACTACATTTAAATCAGATGTGGCTGAATCATAGCCTTGGGTGGTTTTATGAGTGAGTGCAAAGAGGAAAATCACGTTTTTGGCGCCTGGGCAGTAAGGCCGTAACCTGCCTTGTATTACACGTGCAGCTCTCTGATAACATCTCCTGACTTAGAGCCCATGAGCATCAGCCAGGCAGGAAGTGGGGTGGAGAGAAGGCAGGCAGGGCAAGGCTTCCATGGGCAGCCCTCCTCCCCAGACTCCCACGCCACTGGGATGTCACAACGCATGAGGTAAGGCCTCTGATGTTTAGGGCCAGATGTGGGGAGGGAAAAGAGTCAGTGGAAGTGAGTTTCCAACTCTGTACTTAAAAAGGCTAATTGGAAGAGAGAAATGATGGCTAAATGGAGTACAGCGACCCCTGGGGTTTTGAAATGGTTCCGTATTTCAAAAGGCATTTGCATCCTGGCTGCATGTGTTTTGAGCTTGGTTGGCCTAGCATGCAGATGTGGCTGATGTTGTGGACCTCTGGGCCTCCCTGGTTTATCACCGGAACCTTCTGTGACACCTTCCAGGTGTCCCCTGAGGCAAGGCAGA
>NW_006772915.1:331372-332112 GCF_000442215.2 Lipotes vexillifer | reverse complement strand
TCTTCCTGCCGTTTGTCTGGTAGGTGGCACCAGGAGCCATGACAAGCGCAGCCCAAAGGTGTGCTGCTGGGAGGACACGCAGCTCTGGCCAGTCCTAGTCTCCAGGGGCCGGGAGGGAGGGCAGGCTTGGTGCCTCTGCTTCTTAGGCGTGGAAAAGACGTGGCCCGTGGGGTGCAGATGTGCGCCCCAGAAATGCCTGACTCCCACCCTCTTATGGATAGGGCTTCTGGAGGGAATATAGTTAGAAACGGATGAGATGTCCCCTGAACCTCTGGGGGCTGTGCCTGGCATCTTGGCTTTGGAACAAAAGGCATTTGGTGACTGTTTGCAGCCAGAGGCCCCTGGAGGCTGTGGTGGGAGAGGGAGAAAATGGACTTGACTTGCTTATCCTAGACTGAGGGGTCAGGGGTCAGGGTCCCCATGGCCACCCTATGGCAGAGACAAAGCTAAGGCCCTGCTAAGCACACTCAGGGCAGTGACTTCTAGAATCCTTGAGCTCGGAGGGCCCTTCGGCCCGCCCCACGCTCCCTCATCACCTGACGAGGAGTGAGGCTGCTAGAAGCGTCAGCGTGGGGCCCGCTGCAGAGGCAACCGGTACCCTGAGCTTCTGGGGCCTGGAAGGAATCAGAGGGGACCTGGTGACCTGCGGGCTCCCCAGGGTGGCCGGAGCATCCTCCCTGGACCTGAAACGGCATCAGAGGCCATCCCCAAAGCAGTTTGAATAATTCTCTGCCAGCCCT
>NW_006772915.1:325806-331362 GCF_000442215.2 Lipotes vexillifer | reverse complement strand
TGCTTGTAGAAGGCCGAGCTTATGTGTTATATATAAATGGGCATCTCCTGAGGCATTTTTGTTTCTCTGAAAAGCAATATTGGCATTCTGGGGGCAGTTCTCAGCTGAGGTATCATGCACCTTAAAACTATTTGAGTTTTGTATCTATGAGGAGGGAGACTATGCAAACAGGAATTTGTGTGGCGATGAAAACTTACTGCTAGGTGATTCTGTTTTTCACTGAAGTGTAGTTGATTTACAATGTTGTGTTAGTTTCAGGTGTACAGCAAAGTGATTCAGTTACACACACACACACACACACACACACACACACACACACACACACACACACATATATATATATCTGTTCTTTTTCAGATTCTTTTGCCTTATAGGTTATTACAAAATATTGAGTATAGTTCCCTGTGCTACACAGTAGGTCCTTGTTGGCTAACTATTTTATATTGATATATAGTAGTGTGTATATGTTAATCCCAAACTCCTAATTTGTCCCTCCCCCCCCTTTCCCCTTTGGTAACCATAAGTTTGTTTTCTATGTCTGTGTGTCTATTTCTGTTTTGTAAATAAATTCATTTGTTTCATTTTTTAGATTCCACATATAAGTGATATCACATGGTATTTGTCTTTCTCTTTCCGACTTACTTCACTTAGTATGATAAGCTCTAGGTCCATCCATGTTTAAGTGAATCTGACTTAGTTTCCTGCCTACATGGACACACAGTTTATAGTGCTGTGTAAGGATCAGACAAAGAAAAGGGGAAAAAAAAGAAAACACACAAATAATCCTAACTAACAGTGCTTTTGTAAAAGCTAGCCACGTTATTCAGTTGTTGTGTTTTGTGTTCGATGTCCTGGGATGAAAGTGGGAAGACTGCCGAGGGCCCCCCGGCACCGGGTGGTGTGGTCCTCACGTCTGTCTGTCTCAGGAGAACTCACACAGGTGGCCCGGCTTCCTCCCTCGGCTTCTCCATTCCGTGGCTGCTGTGCCGTCTTCCTGAGGTGTCCTTATCTGCTGCACCGAGGGGTCAGCTGCCAGTGTGCAGGACAGGTGCCGAGACAGGTGCTCCCCTGTGGAGGGCTCTTTCTGCCAACAGACAAACTTCTGGTAAAACATGGGACAGGGACAGGTTGGGGCATGTCCCTCTCTTTCTCTGGGATGGCTGTAACCCAGCGTCGCTGTACAGGACGGTTGCAAATCGGAAGGGAACAAGCATGGGTCATGGCACCTAGACATGCCTTTACTTCACCTGGAGTTTCCAGGGAGTGTGGGAGCGGGGTCTGCATGGACCACCTTTCTGGTTAGTCTTAGTGACAAAGCAGGGATGTCAACAGCAGTTTGGCTTTTCGGGAGGAGGAAAGGGCCCAGAGAGCCCTCTTAGAAATCTCTGCTTGTCATCTTCTGCGTGCACCCAGCTCACTGCGAGTGCAGGATGGGTAAGCCTGGCCCTGCCCTCCAGGAGCTTGTGCTGAGGTCGGGGGTCCAGGAACATGGACTCTTATAAGAGGACCTGGTAAATGCCACAGGGAGGCAAGAACAGGGTGCTGTGGGCAGCCAGCAGGGGCACATCTCCCTGGCGCCTCTTCCCAGAGGAGATGAAGCTTAGAGGGGGTTTGGAAGGACCAGGGAGCGAGCCTGGAGCAGACTGACGGGCAGGGAGGAGTGAATACTTCCTTCCAAGGAAGAAGTAATAGCAAGTCGACAGGTGCGAGTTTGAGCGGGTGTAGGGCTAACCGGGTGAGCTGCAGCTGTGAGCCTGTCCCCCCAGGACCCTCCCCAGGGGAGAGCCCCAAAGCTTCATGGCCTCAGGGGAACAGCGGGATGTAAAGACGAGGGCCGGGACTTTACATCCTTCCTCCTCACCCCAGTCCCTCTGTTGGTTTTCCCCAGCGCTTCCCGAGTCACAGTCACACCAGAGAGTCCGAAGGGCAGCCAAGCACACTGCTCAGACTTGAGATCCAGAGCTGGTGACCTCTGAGGTGCTGGCACGCACCCAGGGAAGCTGCTCCCTGTGGGGCAGGCAAACACATCTGTTTTCTTTTTCCAGGAGCAGCCCTGGAGATTTAGTTCTGCTAAGGAGGGAGCCTGCAGAATCAGATGTGCTTGATGGTTCGTGGTGGGCTCCCCTACTGCTCCGTCTCTACCCACTGTGTGTGTGTGTGTGTGTGTGTGTGTGTGTGTGTGTGTGTGTGTGTGCGCGCGCGCGCGCGCGTTTATTACTATAAGCACAAGGAGTCAACAGCTGCCCACAGGGGGTTGGGGTGCAGGCAGGGAAGCTGGCAGAGCATCCCGGGGTGTGCCCTTGGGGCATCCGGAAGATGCAGTTCAAACAAAATAGCAATCTTGGGATACCTGCGAAGGTGAATTTTCAATGTGTTGGCGGTATATAAAGTTCACATCTCTGCGAATTCTGACAGTCTGCTTTTTCCAGATTCAGCAGGCTCACGGTAGTCTGCTTTTGTTCATATGCACACCTGCTCTGGGTAGCTCTTGGGAATTGGGTCCCTTTACTCTGGTCTGATTCTTGGTTTTTGAAAGCTTTGCTGCTCCGTCCCCTGGCCCTGACCCCTCATGCTCAACATTGAATTTGCAGCAGGATGCAGGGGAAGACCTGACTGTGGGGTCAAGGCCGCTGGGAGTCTTAACATTTGAGGTCCTCAGGCTGCATCTGTAGAGTGGGGGTGTCTGGGCTCCGTGGATGTCAGTAAGCGGGGGTGAGCCCCCCTCTTCCTAGCGCAGAGGAGGGGGCATGTGGGTGATGCAAGAAAGCCAGCCTTCACAGCGTGGACATGGCCGTGGGGATTTATCTTTTTCTTCCTCTAATCTGTTGAACAGGGGACCCTAGTGGTCAATTCGAGGATACCCATGTCTATTTTTTTTAAATTTGGAAATAATTTCAAACTTAAAACTTGCAAGACAAAAACACTAGAGAGAACACCCGGATACCCTTTACCTAGATTTTCCTATTTTAAAATTTTGCCTCATTTGTCTTATGATGGCTCTGTGTGTGTGTTCAGATTTTTTTTTTCTGAACCATTTTCTGAACGCGTTACGTCTCTCATGTCCCTTTCCCCCCAGTACTTAAGTGTGTATTTCCTAAAAATATGATGTCCATATCTTTCAGTAATTAGTTACTTGATATTTATATTTGGGATCATATAACATTATGAAAAGCAGTTGATTATTTGATAAGTTCTATTAAGTCCCCACTGTTTTTCCATGTGATTATGTAACGCCCATGTTCAAACATTAATAGATGCTGCGGACCTCTCAGATTTTCCCTCCTTTTCTAAGTCCCTTTGGATGATGTCTTGAATAGATTTAGTTTCTCAACTTTCACCTATTGTACAAGTATTTCTTGCACCCCCTACAATTGTCTGACACTGTGCTTGGTGCTGGGGTTTAAACGTGAACAAGCTCCGACAAGGGTCTCACCTGCAGGGAGCTCCCAGCCTAAGCAAGAGACAGACACGAATCAGATAATTAAACCAGGGGCCAGCAGGCTAAGGGCCCTGGGCCAGATCAGCCCACTGCCTATTTTTGTACGGCTCCTGAGCCAAGAATGATTTTTACATTTTTGATGGTTGAAAAAGAATTAAAAGAAGAATAACATGTAAAAATTACATGCAATTCAAACCTCAGTGTCCACAAATAAAGTTTTATTGGAACACAGCCATGCCAAGCATTTCCAGCAGCAGGGTTGAGCAGTTGCCACGAAAACCAGAGGACCTGCAAAGTCAAAAATATTTAGTACTATCTGGACTTTTACAGGGAAGGTTTGCCGAGCCCCGGTGTAAACACCCACAGAAGTGCTGGGAAGGAGGATTACAAGGATAAGAGAGGTGGTGTACTAGGGGTCTATGTGGGGACCTAGGAAAGCATCCTGAGCTGGGAGCTGAGGGAAGGGAAGGCGTTACCTGGAGGAGTGGGTGTGCGTTCCAGGCAGCACGTTCAAAGGTCCTGGGGTTGAGGAGGGTGGCGTTCTCAAGGGCTGAAAAGGCAGCTTGTGTGGCAGGAATAGAGATGGGGGTGAGAGAGATGGAGGCGCTGCTGGAGGGGCACGGGGAGGGGTGTCAACTGCCCTGCTAGGACGGCGGCGTGGCCTGGAGGATGGTCGTGGTTAGGGAGGGGTCACAGTGGGTGTGCGGCTCTGCCAGAGGCCACTGACTTCTTCTTCTTCTTTTAGGTAAAACCTGTTCTCCAGCGTGTTGGCATCCTTTGGCTGGTCGGCTGAAGCTGGGGGGTGTGAAGGATCTGGAAGCTGTCCCGTCCGAGGTGTTGAAACCAAAACAAACATTATTTATGAAACTCTGGCACAGTTGTGTGTAGAACGTCGGCTCCGAATGTCACTGCAGGAGACACCACCCTCTGGACGCTCCTTTAAAATGTCACCCTTTATTCCCTCCTCAGGAGGGCTTTTGCCTTGCTAAGGGGCAAGGGGAAACATGCTGATTTAAAAGATAATTTTAAAGCAACTGCCGACAAAAGTAAAAGAGATCAGAAGTTATCAAGAACCTAAGAAAAGCCTAAAGGATATTCAGCAGCACATTTAGGGTTTCTGACAGTCTGCTCTCCTGGATCTACGAACTTTTAGATGTCTGACCCTTTGTGGCCTTTCTGGGCTTGGTCGAGTTCTGGCCTTTCGTTGGTGGTGGCCGCGTGAAAGTTCAGAGTGCAAGGGCTCAGAGCTGCTCAGCTTGTAGCAGATGTAAACACGTCCTGTGGCTCCTTTTCCTTTTTCGAAAGGGGTCAGCAGAATTAGGCATGGCTAGCTCACAAAGAATTCTGAATATCAGGGAGAAACCTAGACCTGTGTGTGTGCATGTGTGTGTGAGTGTGCATGTGTGCGCGCGTGTGCATGTGTGCGTGTGTGCACGTGTATGCGTGCACGTGTGAGCGCATGTGCGTGTGTGCACGTGTGTGTGCACGTGTGTGCACGTGTGTGCACGTGTGTGTGTATGTACATGTGAGATAATTTCTCCATCTCTAAAGAGAAAAAAGAAAGCGTTTGGCAGCCTTTGCTTAGTAACATCCATTGTGTGTTTCTCTGCCCTGTCACCGTTCTACATTGTTGGTCTTAGAAATGGAATCTAAAAAAAATCACTGTGATAATTTAAATGAATGGTGATTTGGTTGGCTGAAAAAAGCCCACTGCCGGGGACTACGTTTGCAGTTGGTCCAGGCCAGACTGGCCTAGGAACCCACCTGGACCCAGGAGGTTACTGCAGGAAGGCCCCTTGCACAGGTGGGTTTGGGTGGTGGCTTATCTTGCAGCTCGAGTGCCCGACACTTACTGGAAGCAGGGCCTCGGGCTGACTCCTCAGGATGATAGAGGCCTCCCATTTCACTATTTCCCTGGGGTTATTTGCTGCAACGGATATCCTTCTGCTAAAGTCTCCTAGCAGTGCCTTTGGGGGTCGGCTACTCTGTTCTCTCTGGAAAGGTGTTTTGTAATTTTTTTTTATCTCCTCTTTTCTGGCATTCTGCAGGGTTTGCAAATTTGCCTGTTTTTTATTGTCTGCTCCACTGCTTGGGATGAAAACTCTGGCCTTTCCCTA
>NW_006772915.1:311556-325714 GCF_000442215.2 Lipotes vexillifer | reverse complement strand
TCCCTACTCGCCCCTATTTTCAGATTTTTCAGTTTCTTGGGAAGGGGCTGCCCTGCTTTGGGGTCCCCTGGTTCCCAAGGCCCACTGGGCATGGGTGCTCTGCAGCCCTGGCCCATCAGGGTGGCACTCTGGCCTCTGCAGAAGAGAGGGGCGGCCACTCTGAGGACAGTGGCCTGCTGGTCCTCGGCTCCCTCCCGTGATTTGGCTTCTTTTGTTGACTTTCCTTCTTCCTTTCTCCGCCTTGTTTGCCAGAGCGGGGCGAGGGGGGGGGGCTACTTTATCTCTACCCTCCACCGTGTCCTCATGGGCCAGGGTGGAGACTAAACGGGATGCGCCGCCTAGCAGCTGTGCACTGTCCGTACCTTTGAACTGGAACCGTGGCTCACACTTGCCTTTCCGACAACCGCGTCTGAACCATCTGCGGAGAAGCTGGATTCTTCTGCCTGACGCATGAACGCCGGCCTCTGTCTGCCAGGTGCTCGTCACAGGGCCTGGCAGAGGCGGCCACCAAGAATGACCTTCCAGATGCCACAGCTTTGGCACTAGAGGCTCTTAAATAAAAAACCCTTCTGGCGTGAACTGTGTATGCATCAGTTTGGAGGTTTTCTGAGATGGAGGCCAGCAAGGTGCCTTCTTTTGTTAAGGGATGTGGGCCCGAGGCTCAGAGGAGGGCAGAGGGTGTGCCCAGGAGGAGGTACTGGGCCTGGGTCTGAAGCCCTGGCTGCCTCAGTGCTGGGGCTCGGATCGAGCTCAGGGGTCAGGTCCCACCCAGGTCCCTCTGCGTCTAAGTCCTGCCAGAGTGACAAAGTTCTGTGGGATTCCAGAGGTGCAGAGAGAGCTGGTGGTGGTGGGGAGGCTAGAGGTCCCCTGTTGTGGGCAAGGCATTTGTGGTGACCGGTGCTGGGGAGAGTGGGGCTTAGCTGGGGGCACCCCGATTCCAAAGACCCAGTTCCCGTTCTTTTGCGAGCATTTGGGGACTTGTCAGATCATGTGTCCAGTATCGGCTCTGGAAGGTGTGACCATTATAAAGACATGATCTAGTCGGTGTCTTCTGGATTCACTTAAAAATAGGACTGGAAGTTATAAGAAAACTTATAACTTATATAAGTTTATAACTTATAAAACTTATAACTATAAGAAATTCTGCTACTGATTTAAGTAGCAGAATTTTGATTAAAAATGGATTCATTATAAAAGCGATGTTTTCATGGGTGACATTTTGGAAGACAGTTAATTATAAAGAAGATAAAACAAGTTATCCAGATAATAATACCCTTAACAGCATTTTGACGTTCCCCGCCTTCCTTCCTTCCTTCCTTCCTTCCTTCCGTCATTTATCTGTATTTATCATTTGCAAACATTTATTGAATGCCCACTTACTCTGGGCTCTGTGTTAATTGGAAGGCTCGAGAAATAGAGTCTCGAGAGAAGACCAGACACGTGACCTAGAGGGATGACAGAGCATAAAGGGCTGTGACAGGGATGCGAGGGCCTCAGAAGCCTTGACAAGGGCAGGGCCAGCTCTGCTTTACACTACGAGTGGCCTCTGGGCTTCTGTGGGAGTGCCTTTTCATGTTTTTCTCTACACATTTGGGTCATACAACCTGGGTTTTTCACTTACCATTATGAGTATTTCCTGGTATCCACAAATATTTAAAACGGTTTTAAAAAGAGACTTAGAATTGTGTTTTGTAGAATTGCACCACTGAGGGACTCCATCTCTGATCTCTACTGGCAAAAGCAAAGAACAAGAGGGGCCCCATGCTAAGTACAAGGGGTGAGGTCCCTGGGGTCTGAACTGGACCCCAAGGAGAGCTCAGACGACGGTTGGTTTCCTTTCCTCCTTCGCTTTCCTCCTCTTTCGATATTTCAGCCTGAAGCCTGGGGAAGGATGATGTCTGCCTGAGTGCAGAGCTCGGCTCACCATGGTCCAGCATCATCCCTGCTCGCGGCCAGGACCGGCCATCACCACCAGCTGTGTGCAGTTCTGACCCTCGGCTGTCCCCACCCTGGCTGAGCAGCTCAGTGACTGTCCTTGTGTCACTGAGTGGAGCCCACAAAGGGCAGCTGCTGCCCGTGTGGAGCCTGTCCAGGGAGGGCAGAGTACGCTGGGGCTCCTGACCCCATGGCAGACCCATCAGAGCCCCACCAGCCTTCCCAGAACCGCTGTGGGCGTCGCCTCAGCACGAGCCCCCAGTGGTCCTGATGTGCAGAGACGGTTCAGAAGCACTGGTCTCCCCGAGTCCTGTCCTTGAAGTGGCCATCGTGTGAGGTTTGGATTCAATTTTGGTTGTTCTCAGGTGTCTGTCCGAGTGTCCCCACACCACTGACTTGGGATGCTGCCTTGGTCAGGCACTAAGTTCTATATCAGACTTTCATGTTCAAAGCTTTTGCATCTTACCCCTGCGGTATTAATGATCATCCTTGGGTTGAGGTCCTAGGGCCTGGAAAGAGCCAACCCAAAGCCCGCACCCCAGCACGGAGCACTGCCAAGCAGGAGGACGCCGGGATGTGTAGGGTGGGTGTGCAGGCTGGAAGGGCACTGGGGGCTCATGGAGTCCAGCATCGTCATTCTACGCTTGAGGAAACTCGGGCTCCCAGAGTTTATGGGAACTCCAGCTGTTTCCTCCACAGGAGGGTAAATTCCCTCTGAGCCTGGAGCGTCTGTAGCCAGAGCCCTAAGCAACGCTCAGGTGGAGACCACTGTTTTCCTCTTCCTCCGGTTCTCCCTTCTACACCTGTGCCTCAAGGCTTTCCCGCCCCACCTGGCGGGGGCGATGGTGGTGGGTTGCTGAGGGGTGTGTCGGGGGCACCCCTCTCCCACGTCCTGACTGGAGAGGGTGTGGTGACTGCCCATGGGGCAGAGAGTGGATTTGGACCCACCTATAAAAAAACCGTAGATCCACAGTGCCGTGCCACCGGGGGAGACCACCGTCAGGTGTTTCCCAAAAGCAGTAAGCTCAGTGACTACGGAGTCTGAAAGCCTTGAACTTCACCAAGGGGGATGAGAGTGGCAACCCCAGAATGTTGGCCATAACCGACTGGGGCTGCTCCTGCTGGGGCTTCAGCTGCACGTTTCCTGGTCTGGAGGCCCCGCCAGGGCACACCCAACTGGGGGCAGGAGGAGGGGCACGGGTCCCAGTGGGGCCCCACTGTGAGGTCCACGGAGGCCAAGGCAACGTGAACATACACGCGAGCTCACCATGGGAGCCCAGAAAGAGTCAGCAGGCCTGTGGCCTGAGACTCTGCATTTCCAACAAGCTCCCAGGAGAGGCCACAGCTTGAAGAGCAAGATGGTAGGTTGCCCTTTTCCTGCAGCCCCCTGCTTCGCCACCACTCATGGCTTTCTGAGTTCTGGCCCTGGAGGTTTAGGCCACAGGCCCAGCATCGTCCCGGACCTGCCCCCTCTCCTGCAAGAGCCCTAGTTACTGTTATGCCTCCTGGATGTCCTGGCCTGAGGGTCACCTGTGCCAACTCGTCCCAGATACTGGAGGCCAGAAAGCAAGGCTGAGGATGTCACTCATGTCCTGGAAGAGAGCAGGGACGTGGTGGGGTGACAGTTTCCTTCCCATGCCCAAGAGAACCACTCTGTTTGGAGGATCCAGGTTTCCGAGATCTTGGGTACCTGGGAAGATGGCCCTCATGTCTGAGGAAGGGTCAGCTAGTCTGAGAGGAGGGTTGGTTTTCAATCCACATGGATATTTGGCTCTTCCTGGTGAGCGGGAAAAAAACTTTAAAAAGTACTAAAGAGTTTCCTTCCCTTCTCAGCAACCTGCAGGTGAAAAACTCAGATCAAAACTCGATCACATAAAATGTCTGGGGGCGGTGTTTTGACTTTCTGGAGGAACAGGGGGTGTTCTGGGGGAAGGCTAACCGTGTGAACCGCAGGCACACGTGCACACACTTTTAGAAAGGGACTTTGCATGTTCCTGCTTTTAAGCATGCTTTCCATCCTCTTGCCACTGGAATGTCCCCTTGTTCCCAACGTCCAGCCGCATATTCTTGCCAACGCTGCTCTTTTCGCCCACCCTCTCTTGCCTCTGTGTACCCTTCCCATCCCTTCCCCCACAACTAAAACAATTCCAAATCCCTCTGCTTGTTGCTTGCAGTTAGTTCACCCTCTTCTCTGAGCCTTTGGGATGGTCCATTTCAGGCTCTCGGGACCTCCCCTCCTGCCCTAAGCCCCGATCACACTCTGCCCCACTGTCCTGCCCCAAGCAAACAAAACTCTTTCTCTCAGAAGGTGCCGTTATTCAGACGTACCCCAGGTACTTGTTGACATAACTGCAAGGTCATCAGAGCACCCACTGGTCCAGCCTTCCCCTTGATGCTCCAGCTTCCAGGAGGCCATGGACTGTTAATTCTTTTTTGTTTTGTTCCAAGTCTGGGCACTTGGGTGGAGGGACAGTAATCACTTTTGGTAGTGACAATAGCGGTAGTAGGAAGACCCGGCAGTGAGCGACTTTGGAAGTGTTTTTAGAGTGACAAATTGAGTCAACCAGCACTTTACTATAAGAGTACTCTGAAAGCCCCCGTTGATCCTGAAAAGTCTCGTACAAAAGGAGGAGGCAAAAGAAGAGAATGAAGTGAGTTAAGGGGAGGGACTCCCAGTATTTGCAGAGGAAGGAAGAGTCCATCACTGCGGCAAAAGCAGGGGTGAATCCCCGAAGCTGACTGTCCTGAGTCTCTGGGCTTCATAGGAAACACTGTGATTTCACTCATTCACCCTACTCTGTGCCAGGTACCGTTCTAGGAACTGGGAACACCCTAGTGGACAAAACAGACTTAGCTTCGGTTTCCGTGGAATTTATACTAAGCAAAATACAGACATGGAGCAAATAAAAATCCTGCCATCCTGCTGAGAGCTCTAAGGGATGATGGAGCACAGGCGGAGGTCAGCCCTGAATTGAATTTGAAGGGACAGGGCTGGATGAGGGAGGACCCGGAGTGAGGCTCAGGAGAAACGGCTACCAGGTGGGGTGTGTCCTGAGACCCCCACCTACTTTCCTATCGAAGAGACTGGAGCTGGTTTCCCAGCGTCAGACACCCTCTCCAGGGCAGGGCTACCTGATTCCTAAGAGAGCCTCGTGACTCCTTGCAAAAAAAAAATGTGGGAGAAGAGAGTGATGGATTTTAATTGTTCTAGTTTGGATTCTTAAATTTCACTTGGCAAGAAGAGGCCTCCAGCAACAATACAGTTGATTTCATAGAGAACCTGCATCTGGATCCAGTTTCACCCCAGAAAAGGGAACAGTGAAGGCTCCTTGCAGCATGGGGAGGGGTGAGGTTTGGGACTGCCCCATGGCTCAGACATTTCAGCATCCTTGCGAGGTGACTCCCATGAGTCTTTTTAGGGATGGGGACCCGCCAGGACTTCCTGGTGAGAAAGGAGTTACAGGATGGCTCTTTCTTTGTAGGAAAAGTTAGAAGCCTAGGATGATGTTATCGTTTTCCAGACAAGACTTTTCTCTGCTTCTGACACATGAATGCTGGCAGTACCAGACGGGACTACCATAATCCAAGTTCACAGCTTGAGGTCCCCTGAATCAACTCGATGATAGGAAGCTGAGCTGCAAGTCCATGGAGGACTGGCTCATTCATCTTTACTCTGAGAGCATAGCCCTTCAGGGTTAGGGTAAGGGAGGTAGGGGAGGGCTCAGTAGGGTCCCCAGCTTTGGTGGGTACTGTGCCGTGGCTTTGGTATACAAACCCATTGGAAGCACAGATCGGTTTCTAAGCAGATTTAGCTGAATCCTCAAGGCAAAAGAAGCTTCGAGAGCTAGGTTTACTCTTCTGGGTTCTCTTCTCTATAACTCTGCCCAGTAATTCCCCACTATCTTGTTATCTCTTTGATGCCTTTAAGAAGATTGTTCATTTAATAATATTCTATCTTGTTTTTAAAAAACAACAACAACAACTGTCTTCAGGGGATGGTTTCAATGGCCTAGTGGGCCATTTCCACCAAGGGAAGTCTTAGTTACTTCTCTTGGTACCTCCTTGACATGGGACTTCTTACCAGCTTCAGAGATGCCCACCGTGGGAAAACAGCATCCAGCAGAGCTGGTGTAGGGGAAGGGCAGAGGGAGGCAAGCTGGGCCCTGGGGCAGGGGTGGAGGCTGGCTCATCTGGGCCTTTGGGCCACCCAAGGAAGCCTCTAGAACTGGCATCTTCATTCATCAGCTGTTGAGTCCATGTTTCCCTCAGGAACTTTGGGGATAGGAACAGCCCCGAAGGAAAGGAGTCAGGAGTGTTAGAGGCACCTGCAGACCTCAAAGGGTCAGAGAGGAGGGATCAGATTGCCTGCAGATATAAAGAACTCACATATTTTTAGGGGACTCCCACCTAAGCATTTAGGTAGGGTATTGTTTTTTTTTTTTCCTCTGAACTTAGGCAATGTTATAAAAAGAGAGGCCCAAGTGGAAATTAAATTACATTTACATTTCTTCAAATTCACTCCAATTATTTCCCCATATACTTATATATGTATTTTATCTATCTATCTATCTATCTATCTATCTATCTATCTATCTATCTCTCTATCTATATCTATCTATGTTATTGTGGTCAGCTTGTGTCTTCTGACCTATGGCCTGCTTCTGCCACATCTCAAGGACAACTGTGCTAATGATCCCTTCTTCGGCAAAGGATACATTGTATTTAGGTCTTTCTTGTTATCAATATCAAATAAGGAGGAAGAGAGAGGCAATGAGGATACTGAGTCCAGAGGGTCTAGATGGTGGCTGGGTGCTCGGGAGGCTGGAGGTGAGCCCGGGAGACTCTGGGATAAAAGCCGAAGACAGGAATTTTTTCTCTTTTGAGTCAAATGCTGCACACTCTGCAATGTAAGTCTTCTCCACAAAAATCCACATTTCCTGCAAATTTACAGAGTCCTTTGCAGGGTTGGTTTGGTAGAATTTGAGGTTCCTGCCATCTCTTAGTCCTACAGCGTAGCTGAGGGCACGGATGGGTTTCCTGAGGAACGTGCTGTCATTTATCTGAAGCTTCTCCTATCCTGGGACCTCTATGTGGCTTCCAAGTTTTCGTTGTTATAATTAATGCTTTGAAAAACCTTTTATGAGCATCTTATGATTGCCTTCTCTTATCATTTCTCAGGATAGATTCCTGAAAATGGGATCTCAGGGCAAAAGTTTTTGGTATATTATATACCATTGCTTTTATTTTTCCTACAGAGTTTGTACCAGCTTCCAAGCCAAGAAGCCGCAGATAACATGAGTCTCACCCAGGCTCCCCTGTTAATGTGCCTTGTCCTGATTCCATACTTCCAACATTGTCAACTCCATGTGTGTCCTGGAGACACCCCAGGTGGAGAGAGGAGTTGGGATTGTTGGAGGGGTTTGCAGACCTCAGAAGATCAGAGGGGAGGGTCCCTGGGATGGAGTCTTTCTCTTTTTCTTAATGATTACCTTGGCCTTGGAGTTGATCAGTTTTGGATACCAAGGAAAGCCAGGCTTCTGAGCTTGCAAAGCCAGGGTGGAGGTCCTCCTGCCTCCCCTGGTTCTCCCATAGCCTCTAGGGAGAGGGAAGCCCTCTGGTAGTGAGCCAGCTATGAGTAACCAGCCTTTCTGGTAACCGCGCCTTCGGCAGCTTGGCTGGCAGGGACCCTCCTCAACTTCGTAACTGCACAGGACTTGATTCATTCATTCATTCATTCATTTCACAAATATTTACTGAGCACCTACTGTGCGTCAAGCCCTATTTTGAGCTCGGGGGACACTCCAGCCTACAAAGCAGATCAAAAAAGCCCTGCCCGTCTAGATTTCATATTCTTAGGAACGTTTTCCTGCATGAGGATAACGTTAGGAGTCTTTCACTCTTTTAAGCCCTCGGAGTAGGATTTCCCTCTCCCTGTGCTACACAATTCCCCCCTCCGCCCCCCAGGTTGACCTTTCCTGAACAAGGACGGCTCCCTCCAGAGCTACTATTTGCCAGCAGCTTAGGGTGCATGGAATTTCTTTAGCTTCTATCACTAGCCTTTGTGGGCTGAGCAGATCCCTTTATTAAGTGTAGACCCGTGGGGTGGGGCAAGTTGCAGGGAAACCAGAGCTCAGTGTTGGCACCAGCAGGCTTTCATCGCAGGGAGGAATGCGGGGCTCGGGAGGCTAGGGGGTGGGCTGGGGTCCAGTCAGATGCAGCATGCGGCATACTCCCTGGGTGGCCCAGATGTCAGCTAAGAGGGCTACAGTAGAAGTTCATTCAGCCCAGTGTTAGGACCTGAGATCGTGACATGGCTGGGGTTTAAACGTCGATCTTCAGAAGGCTGCAGCGGTTGAAAAAAAGACTTGATCCAGTCGTAAGTATCTTCTGGATGCATTCATTTGCATTTTCTTTCCGTTACACGGATTAAGAAATGGGATGGATCACATATTTGCATGATTGCAATTTAGCACTTCTCAAAATGTGTAAATGACTGAGCTCCCTTAAGACCAGCAGGGCTGCTGTGCAAGATTGGAGGGTGGGGTCTGCTGGATGGGCCCCTCCTGGCTGTCTTGGGCGGGGGCGCCACCGCATCATCTGCGGCCTGTGGGATCCCATGATCACCAGTGCTCCAGGCCACAGGTCACCAGAAAACCAAAGCACGCCTGCGTTTTTCCTGCCCCTTTCTGGAAGCGGGGGCTTCTCACTGTCCCCTGGCCTCAGACTTCTGCTAGAATCAGCAAATGTGAAATACAGCTCCTTCACCATTCTCCGCAGACAGACCAATTCTAGGAGGTCACTTGAAACATACATACAGCTCACAATGTCAAGACTGGCGTGAGGAAGGGCAACCAGCCATTTCTTGGTCCTTTCTGCAGACTTGGCTGCTTCAACGAGGCAGGGAGGTGGGGGTGGCATGCTGAGCCACATCCAGTCCTCAGAGATGCCACCAGCAGGACCCCTCCCACCAATAGCTACTTATCCTCCCCCAGTCCTGTCCTGTGAGGAGGGGAAGGCCTCCCCTGTAGGTCTAAGCTTGCATGAGCCAACCCCTTAATCGCACTCAGCCAGGTAAAGGGCTGTCCATTCACCGAGCTGCCCAAGCCCCCAGGAGGTGATGACAGAACTTTCGGGGGTGGCAAGGGAGAAGACAGCTGGTGTGTTCACAGCACAGTATCTTTTCGGGGACGCAATACACCTGTGCCTAGTCACCTGCTAAATCTGGCTGTGAGCCCCACCGGCACTGGGGCTCAGACAGAGTGTCAGTTCTGTCTGAATTGACATGGAGACACGGCTCTGATGAGGGCAGGGCTGGCGCTCCATCCTCTCTCCCTCAGAAGCTAGCTTCCTGGGAGTACAGAGGAGCTGCCTCAGGTCTGGTGAAGCTCTTGAGTCCCAGAGTTAGGGGCAGACAGGTGAGGCCAGCGTGGTTTCGTGCCTCCCTTGAGGCAAGATGTCCTCTTCTAGACAAGAGGGCAGTTGGTGTGTCTTCTCCATCAGCCACCATGAATAAATAAAGCAGTTAGGGAGGGTCCCTCCCCTACCTCAGGTATGGACATATTTTGGGATATTTTAATGGGGCCTGGGGAGAGGATATCCATCAGGTTCTATGGTGTGCACCATGCAAACACATACTTTACATGTGTTTTAAAAATGTAAGCTCTGGAAGCATCATAGAGGGCTCCTGAGGGCGTTTTAGCAGCTGTCCAAGGGCGAGTGTCTCTCCCCAGTCCAGGTACCCCCTTGCTTTCCTCCTGGTCATGGATGATACTGTGCTGACAACTGTAGTTTTCTTCCTAAGACACAATTCTCTTCCAAAGGAGCATTCTAAGGGTGGAGAGAAAGCACCAGCCCTTCCTTCCAGAACTTCTTAGTTTTTCTCTTTTATATGTGCCACATTAGCACCGTGTCAGTATTCTCCAGGGCTTACAGAAGGAGCTTGGCAGGCAGGAATCCGTTGGGTCTCTGTATTTGATTGCTTTTTTGGAGCCCAATAAAGGACACCATTGTTTCTAGGAGGTCACTTGAAACATACATACAGCTCACAATGTCAAGACTGGCGTGAGGAAGGGCATCCTGAACCCCTGCTCTGGCCCCTACACCCCCAAGCTCAACAAACTCCTGTTAACTGCTTCAGTCAGAATCAGACAAGGTGTGCCCCGAGCCTGGAAGCAGCTGGGTCAAGCAGGAAGAAAGGGCAGAGTCCAAAAATAAACTGTTGATACTTATCTATTATATGGCAGCTGCACTGGAGCATGGGCTGGCTCTTTCCTCTATTCTGTATACAGTTCCCTTTGCAGGAGTTGGTCTACCTGGGAGGCTCTCAGGAGATGTTTGTGGAATTGGAAAACAATCCCCAATTAGATGCCTCCTTAGAACGGTTTTCCAAATCTGCCTTCAAATTCAGATGGAGATACACCAAACAAAGGTTGACACCTCTGAAAGATGTTAGAGAAAGTTTACGAATGTGTAACCCTTCATTTAAATCACCACCTAGTTGCCTCCTTCCCTAGGTTGTCAGCACCCATATTTATTTGTAAGTAATTGTGTCACTTAGTGGACTGATAAAGGAAAACTCAGGTCTTTGAGATTATGTTAGGGTAGGCCAAACTGCTAAAACAAATAGACCCAAAATACAATGGCTCAAATGCAATAGATGTTTATTTCTTTCTCACATAATAGTCCAGGGCAATAGTTCCACATTCTTGGAACTGGAGGAGGAAGTTCTGCTGTAAGATTCCCTGAGGCACCCAGGCTGATAGCGGCTCTGCCGTACAAGTGACTTCCAAGGTTGCTATCATTGTCAGCATCATTCCAGGCATGTGACACGGGAAAATGTAGAGGAGAACGCCTGGGAGGTGTCGTGGGCTGCCTGGAAGTGGCTCACACCCTTCCGCTCACTTTGGAGAGAACGTTGCCACCTGGCCACACCTAACAGTGTGACTGGGAAACAGGGTAGTAGATGGGCAGTCATATATGTAGTAACCTTGGAAACAGGGACTGAATTTGGGTGGGAGTAGAGAGATTTACAGATTTTGGATCTGTAAGATCCCTTGCTTGGGGAAGGGATCTTAGGTGTCTCCTCCAATGGCCAGCCCAGTACAAGCACTATTCTTGCTGCTGAAAGTGCTCTGTGCCCCCATTACATACTTGAGCTGACTTTCTGGTCTAGGGGGTCCTAGGACCACTAAGCATTAGACTGTGGGAAGAAAACAGGAAGGGTCTCTTCTTTCAAACACATTCCTTGTCACTTGGCAAACATAATGACACAGAGGAGGGAGAAAATAAATCCAGAGAAGCTACTTGCATGGGGGGGCCCATTCTTTTTGGTCCTGGGAGACTGGGATTGTGTCATCCGCATGCTTTAGTTATCCCAGGACTCCCAGAAATGTGCTATGTCACTGATGATGTCACAGGATCCATGGAAACTGCAGCTACTTGAATTGTAACTGTTGTTTCTGGATGGCTGTGTCTGCCACTTCTAGAAGGATAACAGTTTTTTTTGTGATTCTGGAGGAAAGGCAACATCAACCCCCAGAAGACTTTACAAGGATTCCTTGCATCCTGATTGCCTGCCTCATGAAGAGTCTTTTAGCGTGGCTGACCTCACTTCCTCATGTTCCTTCTCCTCACACCCCCTCCATTTCCCCATCCCATTAACTTTCTTACACAAATTCTCCATTTCTGGCCTCAGGGTGTCTTTGATTGTTCTTGGGCTTGCACATCTCTACCACTGCCCTTGAGCCCACATTGTAGCTCCCTGTGCAGAAGGCATCCTGCCCAACTCTCACTCCCTAGACTCCTATCTTGGCCACTTGTGGGCACTTATACGTTGCTTGGATCGTTGTGTATATTGTGTCAATGTTCATCATGTCTTCCAAGTGACACTGTAAGCTCCTTGAGTGTCTGGAATTTGTCTCGTCTTTGGCAGCTTCCTCGGGCTTGTTTGTGGTGTAGTGAGCATTCTGTAAACGCTTGTGGGTGATGGTAGTCTGTAAGAACTTGAGAGAGTCTGCAGTGACTTGGGTTGGAGATTTAAATGAATTCAAATCTTGGATGGCAGGGATTGATAAAGTCCGTTTACTGGGCCAGTCTCTGGTGGCCAGGAGCAAAAGAGGAGACTCAGCCAGAGAGAACAAAAAGGAGGGGCTCCCACCTTCACTCAGTGAACTCAGCTCTGGAGGAACCAGACCCTAGTGTGCAGCACCCCGAGTCTTGGAGCTGTCCGGGCAATGCCAGGGTGCTGTTAACCTGAGGGATGTTACTGGAAACACTCAGCTCAATGGATAGGACAACAGCTTCCCAAAGATGGGGAGGTGAGGCAAAGCAAGCGTGATGAGAATGCGCCGCAGTCAGGAAAGCAGGGCTTGTGGAGGGAGGCTTCACCCACCCGTCCTGCTTCATTCCCTCAGGGACCCTCCAGGTGATGCTTCTTGCCCTGAGAGAGCAGAGGGTGAAACAGGGAGGTTGAATCATTTGTTTCTTGTGTCCGAAGTGGAAGTGTGTTGGGTGAGCTTGGTCTCACCCTCTTCAAGCTGGAATTTAAAGGCGTCCCAGGTGCTCCTCAATTCCATTCATTCAGGAAATGGGTGATAAGCTCAGCTCTATTTGAGACTTAGCGTCCGGGAGTCCAAGATTCCCTGAGCGATTGTCTTGTGGGGTAAATAGTGTTTCTTCAGCAGGGAAGAGAATGTGTGGTTCTGCTGTGCAAACCGGCCTGTGACCTGCACGTGGGCTGTATCTCCAAGTAGGGTGCCTTGGAAATTCTCCCTTCTCCCAGGGTCTTTCCCACAGGCCCGGCCCTCTACCCCAAGTGGAGGGCCATGATATTTTTGCCTCCTCAACCTAAAAAGTGACAGGAAATATGCAGGGGTGAGTGTTGGAGATCGGAGAAATGTGAGATTCTGGAATGACATCCATACAATGGACTCTGTGCTGAGACAACTCATCTTGTGCCTTTTCTGTGGTCCAGATTCCAGGAGCAAAATTTCCAGTGTCTCATCTGCCTTCCCTGGCAGCTCTGCCAGGGCCCCAGGTGTTTCCTGTGGCACACCACGGAGAAACAGGGAAGGAGGGGAGCCCCGTCACCATTCCCTTCTAATTCCGGTCGTTTCTGACCCCTGAGACAAGGCTGCGGGGATGCCCAGGAGTGCAAGGGATAACACCCTTCTCCTAGGGCAGCACCTCTTAAACTGCCAGCTGCCACCCAGTAGTGAGTTGTGACATAATTTAGTGGGTCTTAGACAATGTTGAAGTAACAATAGAAAACATCAGAGTGCACTGCACATAGTAGGGTAAGTATTGTTTTGTGAAACTTATGTTTCATCTTTAGGTGCACCAATGGGTGTTTCTTATGGGTGCCCACGTAAGACGTATTTCTTACTGTAGTCCTGGTTAAAAAAAATATCTGAACAACTGTCCCAGAGCGTCTCAGTTGATCCCAATCACTCCTGGAGTTATGCAGAGTGAGAGTGAAGCCCAGAACGAGGGAAAATAAAGGTTCCAAAGAAAGGGGTGAGCCTTTTCATCTGCTTCCTGGACTAGATGTGAGACATCTGCTTGGTCCCCGGAGGGTCTAAGGTCCTTTTGGGGCCTGGGGGACCACCACGAGCCTTGTGTCCCCACCTTTCTTGGAGCAGGCCTTGCCAAGAGTACTTGGGTAGGAGGGGCTGCCCTTTGGGAATTTAATGAAAAAGGATTCAGCAGTTAGCTGTGAAGAGTGTAAATGACATGTCCGGGACTTACCTTCACCCCTCGAATCCCTGTGAATTTCTGAGATGCACAGGCTGGAAGAAGAGAGCCCTGCTGCAGCTTGGAAGGAAGGGGAGAGCCGAGGTTGGGCTCCCCCTCCCTCCTCCCACTTCTCTCACTCCTCCCTCCCTGTTGAGATTGGAAAAGACAACCTTTGGGTGTATCTGGACCCTCTTCCTTGTAGGTCAGACCCACAGTGGCCCAGGGAGACCCTATGAAGGGGTTGGGGGTGGCAACAGTGCTGGGGGTGGGAGGAGTCTTCTAGAACAGGAGCTCATGGTTTATGTCTAAGAGTGACAAGTGTAGCTTGCTACAAGATACAGGAGTAAAAAAATAAAATCAAAGAAGTGAGGACAGAGATGGATCCTCGAGGATCCTAAGAGTCAAAAAGGAAAATGAGACAGGCTTAACTGGCAAGGGAGGGTCCCTTAACATAGCCATTTCAGCAGGAACTAGGACTTTGCTATTATTT
>NW_006772915.1:298541-311464 GCF_000442215.2 Lipotes vexillifer | reverse complement strand
CAGCAGGAACTAGGGCTTTGCTATTATTTTTCCAAACTGCAGCATCTTTAGAAGAGCTCTTGTCATAATTTGCCCAAGCTACAGGCTAAACCATTGCTAAGAAACAGTGCCTGAGGTCATTTCCACAACCATGTTCTTCCTCCAAGCCTTCAAGGTCGGGGCTGGGAATTTATTTTCTGTTCCCAGTTCCCTTCTTTTTTGTTTGCTCATTGTTGAACTAGAAGAGGACTCTGCAGGGCCAGTGTTTACAAGAAGATGGGGGGAGTGGAAATGTCCTCAGCCCCCTTCCTCTCAGATGTCCTCCTAGGTCTCGGGGCAGGAGGCCTGACTGGGGGATATGGGTCCCCGTGCCACTTGTCCATGTGAGGGACAGTGAGGCGTGCTTCTACCGGGAAGAGCTCTCCCAGAGATTAGCATCTGTACTGGCTGATTATCATGACCTCCCACCTTCACAGTGCTTCTTGCGGTTTCTACACATCCCAGAGTACAACAACGTGCCCTCATCCTAGAACATGAGGATGTTCAGAGTCACATTCTTGGAGTGTGTGACCACCACTACGCTCACAAACTCCTTCCCAAATGTCCGCTTTCAAATCTGAAACACAGACTAAGAGAAGAAAAACAAGTTCCAAGAAATAGCTTCTTCAAGGGAAGCCCTGACACCCTGGATCGGAAGGTGGGGATGGTGCCACCACCGTTTCTGTTTGCCCCAGGGGCTGCGGCTGCCCAGGATCTCTTCCAGATGGGTGCCATCGAGTCAGGTAGGAGCACACATGACCATTAAGACTTGAACTCCTTCTGGCTCCTGAGGGGTGTCAGTGCTTTCTCTGGGTGAACAGTTTAGTTGGGGGATTTCGAGGAAAGTTGAAGAGAAAGCCGTGTTAGTCAACTGGCCATGCCAACAACATTCAGGGGTGTCCACTGCTAGTTAGTGTAACACTTGAAGACTCGTTGCTGGTCTGACTTGGACCTCTCTCTTACTATTTCCTGTTCCTTTTTTCAGAAGCCCTCATTCCCACTGGTGGTTCAGATCATGCTCTGTGCATATCATTTCTTCCCTATGGCCATGGCCACTCCACTTGTCTCAATGTCACCCTTTCCATCCAGCCCAGGCAGAGGTCCTCTTGCCTTTCACAGCAGTTTCTGGACATTACACCAGGCTCTGGATCTACTGAACCCTCTTGTTTTGGCTTAACCTTTGAATATGCTTTTTTTTAAAGCAACATCTTCTGGTTATGAAAGAATTTATACTTTCGGCAGAAAATATGAAAAAGGCAGAAAAGTATAAAGGGAAAAAATAATTCATCATTGCATCCTTGGAGATAGTCACCCTGTACATCTCGGTGGATTTGCTTCCTCTTTTCCCTGTATGTATCCATTATACGTTATGGTTTGTAAAATTGATACCATGCCGTCAAAGTAGTTTCTCACTCTACCTGGCTAAGATTATAACACGAGTATTTTCCCAGTCAGGGCTCTTCCCAAACCTGACATTTACTGACCACACAGTAGTCTACTGAATGAGGGAGTATCATAATTCCATTATGCAGAAGTTTCCAAAAAGTGCTCATTTACACTCGCATCAGTATGAAAGTGCTTGTGTCACTTCATTTGCCAGTTTGGTGTCTGAGAAACACACACCCAGATGGATCTGGGGAGGAGGATGCCAGGGGAGGGGAAAGGGTGGAGGGAACAGGACAGGCAGGACAGCCTTCAGGTCTGATGTCTGTGGAGGCGAGAGAGGACAGGATTGGGTAGGAGACTCTTGGATCGCTGCAGGATTTTAAGAAAGTTTTGGACAGGGACGGAAAATCCCCACCCAAGTTTCTAGCAGGTGGATTTCCGAGAGTCCGGCAGGAATGGGCTGGTACAAGGGCACTCCTCACTCTCCAGCTTTGGTTAGGGACCTCCATGGTGAGGAGGGGGCGGGCAGCTGGAGCTGTCAGTCAGCTCTGCTTCCCCGGGGCAGGTTCTCTTGGAGGTGACTGAGCAGCACCCCTCCCCCACCCAAGACTGCCCCATTTCACCAGATCAACTGTGAATATAGTCAAAATACGTAATGATTAACTGCAAACATGGTCTCATTTTGCTGATATGCCTTTTTTCTGATTAACCTTGAGATCAAACATTTATCATGAATTTAGTTACACACGTGTTTCTTCTAAAAATCGTATGCCTGGCTTCTCAGTTTGCCCATGGTTGTTTTCCTTATTAATGTTTAGAAGTATTTGCTGGATTAAGCCTATTGTTCATTTCCCTCAAAAATGTTTAACCACTTAATCTTTTCTCTTTATGTTTTATGTAGGATGTTTTTGATACTTTTTTTTTTTTTACTTTATTTTATTTATTTATTTATTTTAACATCTTTATTGGAGTATAATTGTTTTACAGTGGTGTGTTAGTTTCTGCTGTATAACAAAGTGAATCAGCTATACGTACACATATATCCCCATATCTCTTCCCTCTTGTGTCTGTCTCACCCTCCCTATCTCACCCCTCTAGGTGGTCACAAAGCACAGGGCTGTTGATTCTGTTTTTAAATAACTGATTCTTCAGTTACGATCACCACTTTTGTTTGCTTCGTGCTCAGAAAGATTTCGCTCATCCTGGCTTTAGTTAAATATACTCCACTATTTTCTTCTAGATGTTTTTGGATTCTTTACTTTTTTTATACCAATACACTGGGATTTTATTTTGGAGTGTGGTATGAGGGAGGGATAAAATTTGATTTTTTCCCCCCCAAAAGCCGCATTTTCTAATTTCGCTTTTAGATAATTCAACCATTAACTATTGCTTTTTAAAAAAGTTGAAGTATAGTTAATTTACAATGTTGTGTCAGTTCCTGGTGTACAGCAAGTTAGTTCAGTTATATAGATATCAATTCCTTTTCAGATTCTTTTCGCTAATAGGTTATTACAAGATATTGACTCTAGTTCCCTGCGCTATTCAGTAGGTCCTTGTTGTTTATCTATTTTATATACAGTAGTATCTGTTAATTCCAAACTCCTAATTTGTCCCCCTCCCCCCAACTATTGCTTTTTGGTGATTCCTTTCTCAGATTTAAGTTTTTAAAAAATATACAGTAGATTTCAGGATTGTCTGGTTCTACTTCATTGATTGGTTTGCATACAATATTTTATGCACCACACTATTTTAATTACTTACACCAGCACCAGCACAACACTATTTTAATTACTTTAATAATAATAATAATACGGTTAAATCTATCTCTTAGGGAAAGTACTTCCTTGATCTCTTGATACTCTTTAAACAGTTCTTAGCTATTCTCATCTTTTCTTTTTTTTTCTTCCAGATGGGCTTATCATCTTTCACCAAGTTAAAAAAAAATCCCACTGGAATTTAATTAGGATTGCACTTCACCTAAAAATTACTTTGGCAAGGATTAACGGCATCAGTATAGCCAGTGTTTGAATCCCAGTTCATGTCTTTCAATGAACTTTTCTCTTTTATGAATCTCTGTAAAAAGTTTGTGTTTTTAATATGTCTTAGACATTTCTCATTAGTGTTGGTTATACATTTTTTCAATATTCTTATGAGTGCAATTTCCCCCCTATATATTCTGCCAGTTGTTGGAATATAGGAAAGGTATCAATTTGGGAGATTTTTGTATATTTATCTTGTATCTAACCACTTCCTTAATATCTTATTAATACTAAGAATTTTCCAGTTGCTGCTCTTCTATTATCTTGGTGCATATCATACTGTAGTCTACAGGTATCAAACATTTTGGGTCTTCCTTTCTATTGTAGAGTTTGAAAACAAGTTGGCATGCTCTCTTGTTGTCTTGAGGGTTGAATTTTCAAGTTATAGAGTTGAAATTATTTTGAAACTTCAGATAACGTAAAAGGACAGCGTGCGATTTGGGGGTTTATTAAAATGAGGACCGGGTTTGAACAAGGCAGTTCTGGAGTGCCATATGAACGGGGCTGTATTTCAGGATAGTCTCCCTCCTTTTCTCAACTGGATGGTATATCATCCCTGATGAATCCCACAAGTGTGAGTACTTCACAATGCTGGTTAACATGCAGTACAACCGGAGTGGGTTTGAGATCTTCTGGGAAAGCTGAGAATCCTAATAAGTCCATGGGTTGGAAGGGCATGGGGTTGAGAAAGCACACACAGGCCTGTAGGAACAATGTCACCCTCCAAACAAGCCAAGTGACAAAAGCACCCCTAAACAAACACTTGAAACTTTTCAGAGTCCTAGTCATTGTGTCTTTCCATCAGGTATCCTAGAAGACGTTTCCCAACTGTTTGTTCATGAACTCTGAGAGGCATGTGGAGGAATTAAAGGAGGTAAGTGTCTAACTAAAAAAAAAAAAAATCTATACGTATTTTTAAACAATTCCCCTTTAAAGCAAAGTGTGGACGCTCTGTGCATGTGCTGACTGCACGTAGGGGAAGTTCAGGGAGACTCTGAGCATCTTCAGGACTCTAGTGGTTGAGGGGCTGAGCTCTCACTTGATCACTGCCAGCTGCCAAGGTGCTTTCTGACCAACGAAGAGTTTTAACTCTTTTTCCTTAGCCCTCTGGTATTTGTTTTAGACCCAGAATGGACTTGTTAGTTTAAATTGGGAAGAAAAGGGAAACCTGATGTTGAATTACAAGTCAATGCAGAGCGTAAGCATGAAAATAATTCTACAGATGTGCTGCAGGATAACCCTTGCCAGATGTCTAGGTTGCCTTCATCTCATCAAAATCCTTCGTTTGAAGAACATTCTGAAGTACGCTTACATCAAGAGGTACCTCAAAAACCGGTGTTCAAGAGGAAAATGAACATGCACTTCAGGGAGGTGGGAAGAAAAGCCTTCTTTTGCCGTAACGTGTTATACGTGGAAATGTGGAATGTGCATGACCATTCTCTCTTACCATTTAGGAACAAAACATAACAATTATGAACCCATGCCAGTATTTTTAGTGTGGAAATTCGTGCAATTAAAAATCATATCTTTCTAAAGCTTTGATCTATTTTGAAGCTGTGACATGTAGTTAAATTTCGATCTTAGGTTTTAATTTTTGATTCCACCAAACCAAACACAATACGTGTTTATTCACATTTGTTGACTGTGCTTTTTCGTCTGGCTTGAATCATTCTGAACAGTTGTAACCTGTTGCCCCCTTAGCCTAGAGACACATTTCTGAAATCACTATAAGATGTTCAATTAACTTTGAGCAAAGTAGTTTCCTGCATCCTTCAAGAAAGACATGCCTTCAAAATGTTACCCCAGTTGGGCTTCCCTGGTGGCGCAGTGGTTGAGAGTCTGCCTGCGGATGCAGGGGACACGGGTTCGTGCCCCGGTCCGGCAGGATCCTACATGCCGCGGAGCGGCTGGGACCGTGAGCCACGGCCGCTGAGCCTGTGCGTCCGGAGCCTGTGCTCTGCAACGGGAGAGGCCACAACAGTGAGAGGCAGGCCACAGCAGTGAGAGGCCCGCGTACCGCAGAAAAAAAAAAAAAAAAAAAAAAAAAAATGTTACCCCAGTTAATAAAAGTATGGGGATATAGCCAAGGTATGGGGGCAGAATTTGCAATAGCTGATTGGGGTATAGGGCCAGTTGTCTACTAACGGCAATGAACTCATGTTATGTGCACAGAGGAGAATTCAACTATTCCTGCCCCTATACAGTGGAGGACTTGTATCTGGTTCATCTAAAAGTGGTTTCAAGTCACTAACAAATGTGAATGGCTATAAAGCTATATTCTTATGAACCTACACTAGAAATTCTTATCTGATAGATGACAGTTTCTATATGCCTTGTTTTGATACTAAAGTACAGAATTCCTACATGCATCAGTGCAGGGATCTGAACTGGTCTCATTTAGCACATTTCAAAGTGTCTCTTGTCAATGGAGTCAAAACTCAATACAAGCTATAGCCTACATTATTCCTAAAAGATTTTTTCCTTGGGATGACAAAAAAGTAAGCCAATTTGGCTCCAAACCATTTTTCTTAAATCCCTTTTTCTTTTGTTACAACATTAGCTGAAGACAACAATAACTTGATTTAATTAAGAATGAAATGACATTTACTGAAACTTAAAAAAATTAAGAATCATAAAAGTAAAGCATGGGGCTTCCCTGGTGGCGCAGTGGTTGAGAGTCCGCCTGCCGATGCAGGGGACACGGGTTCATGCCCCGGTCTGGGAAGATCCCACATGCCGCGGAGCGGCTGGGCCCGTGAGCCACGGCTGCTGAGCCTGCGCGTCCAGAGCCTGTGCTCCGCAACGGGAGAGGCCACAACAGTGAGAGGCCCGTGTAACGTAAAAAAAAAACAAACCCAAAAACAGAAATACCCACTTGAGCGTCCCTCTTAGTTATGCAGCAGCAGTGAAAGCAAGCAGTCATTTTTTATGGATTTTCGTTGTTATAGAACCTTCTGTGACTTGCCCTGAATGCAAAGCTAGTTAGGTGAGGAGGGTGGATTATTTGCATAGGACCTAAGGTCTTCTGGTGAAGACTCCAACCCCTAATTCCTGATAGTGTCAAAATCCTGCGCTCTTCTGGGGGTAGATGAGGGTGGGCCAAACTCAGGCATAAAATATTACCTTGAGAAAAGACTGCTGACCCAGGCTCAGCATAAGCAAGGTGCAAAGAGAGCATAGGCTGGGGAAAGGGTGGGATTCTAGCACAGAGTGTGGTAGGGTGGAAGCAACCCTTGACCCAGACACTCAGGCACACTGGATGTGCTTTGGAAAATAGTGACTGTGAGTGTTGTGTGTGTGTGTGCATGCGTGCTCAAAGGTGGAGCATCCTAGAGTGAACTTAACATCTACGAAGTGGGACCATCTTCCTTTTAAGAAGCCTGCAGCCTGCTCTGGGACCAACCAGCCAGGCAGGGCTTCTGCACGGCAGGCTTAGCCCAAGTCCAGGGAGCTGCGCAGTGTCAGTGTTGAACAGCGACACCATGTGGCAGTAAGGCTCAACAGCACGAGAGAGCTAGTCAGGTTCCGCTTCTCTTTCCTGGTGACTTTTGCAAGAGCCAACACTGTCCTTTGGTGGGATCCCAATCAGCCAGAGAAAGGCAGACCAAAGTGACACTTGTTGAATCAATTCCTGGAAGCCAAGCTTTCTGACCTCCTCCTTTCTGGTCAACCTAGGTGCTCCTCAAGGACTCTCCCTAGAGAAAAGGGGTTGAGCAAGAAACGAAGACAGCTTTCAGACGAATATTAGCTGCATCCTGAGAGGTGAGCCAACTGGGGTCCAGATGGGCTGCACAACAGGTTCAGCTGAGGGTTATCTGGGGGCAAATGCACATTTAGACCTGCCCCAGGGGGTGTCGCCTTCCTGCTGGAAATTAACCTATGATGAGAAACAAAGAGGTGGGTCTTCTTTCGACCATGCAGCCGCATGCAGCCTCAGGTAAACTCTCTGGAGGGATTTCTGAGTACCCTGTCCATGGCAAGGAGGGTCTGGAAGCAGATCCAAGCCAACAGGGCCTCTCCAGGGGGGGAGGCACCAGGGGCAGCTACAAAATGCTTTACGTTTCTATTTCTAGAACCAGGCTCAAAGTCATTTGGGCCTTTTTGAAAACGAGTGATAGGAATGTGGAACAGAGAAGGGTTAAAAAATAAAAACAGCAGTCTAGGGACCGAACCTTCCTGAGTGCGCAAGGTTGTTGGTTATTTTTGTCGTGCGGCTGCAGTGTTTCTGTGTGTTTAGGCTGGAGCCAGTGGAAGTAGGTGGATGAGGAAGTCTTGTTCGGGCCCCCCGGGAACCCCAGGAACCATTCAAACCCTACAGGCCACTTCTTATTGGAGTCGACATTAGAGTTACCTGCAGGGGAGCCCTTTTATCTCACGTTTTGGAAGGGAAGTTAGGAAGAAACCGTCATCAGACCACTAGGAAAGCTGTTGAGTCGTTGAATTCATCCAGAAGAGGGAACTTGAGTTTCCCAAAGTCCCTTTCTCCACTTTAACCTGCACTCTTCTCAGGTCACCCTGGGCATTTCCCTCCCAGCAGTGAGAGCAGCCAGTAAGAGCTTGAGTGGTTATTTGATTAATGTCTGTCTTATCCCTCTAGACGACTGGTTTCCTGAGGGCAGAGATCCTGTCAGTCTACTCTTCACTTTATCCTCCGGAAGGTTGAAATGTCCACAGAAGATTTGGAGGAGGTCAGTCTCCAGGTGCAGGGAGAGGAGGTGGTGTCTGGGTGCTGTCGGAAGCCGTTTTATTTCGGGTCAGGGGTGCTGCTCAGCCGGGGGGAGGCATGTGCTCAATGGCAGCTTCAAAGCTATTTGTGGAAAGGACCCCATCCACCAACCCTGCCGGCCAACACACATCTATGCTACTTGGAGACTGTAATACTTCTAGGCTTTACCTGTCAAGATTGATGGGGCAGGTGAATGGTAGGGAAGGAAGGTGGGGCCTCCCAGCCCCAGGAGAGTTAGGGCAGGTGGGGGGAACAGTTGCCATGGCTTACAAATGTCACCCAAACAGGTGGGTTTGGCCTCTGGTTGGGAGGAAAGTGGGCTGAGGAGGGGAAGGGTGAAGAAAAAAGGACAAACCGGCACTCCCTTGGGAGGTCCTGGGGTGACGGTTGGTACAAACAGGTAGACAGTTCCTGCCACCAATTCTCAGTAATACCCCCAGCTTTTCCAGAGTCAACAGCCCCATCATTAATACACCCAGGGAAGAGCCGTTCAGACAAGATTGCCCCCTCTTCTGGTGCCCCTGGCTCATCAGGAAATGAGCCTGGGGTACTAGTCCCCTGAAGTCAGTTCCAGGAAGGAAGAAGCAGTGTTACATCAGCCAAATTTATAAAAGTGTCTTAAGATCAAAAGATCCCAAACACCTGTAAACCGAAAAACAAAGGAGGCCCCAAGGCATAAAGTAAAAGCAAAATGGGTCTCGGTGCTATTGAGTTGAATGGGGAGGGACATCACTGCTTTCTCCCCACTGCTGGATCCACGAGTCCAGAATCCTATGCTAATTTGGGAGGAGGCAGGGCTCTGTCCACCAGTAAAGACCGCGGAATTTAGATGTTGCTTGTTTGTCTGTTTCTCCTACCGAACCTTGAGCGTGTGGAGGCAGGGTCTGTCATTTGTTCATTTTTCATCCGTTGGGCAGGTACCCTGT
Organism: Lipotes vexillifer; assembly: GCF_000442215.2. NCBI lineage: Eukaryota > Metazoa > Chordata > Mammalia > Artiodactyla > Lipotidae > Lipotes > Lipotes vexillifer. The sequence goes on along the minus strand of NW_006772915.1, from coordinate 302,369 downwards.
ACCCACGGGAAACACTGAGTCAATGTTTAGGGAATGAAAGTGCTTTCAAAACGGGAGTCCATCTCCCGTTGAAACCAGGTGCTGTCGCCTGGTTTCTATTTAGGCAAATGTGGGACAAATGATCATGATATAGTCACCAGGCCGCTGTGTTGACTCCTACTTGCGTCTTTGACAGGTAAGAGGCAGGAAAAATTGAGTTGGGTTGGAGATGAAAGAGCGATGAGGTTTCAGAAAATGATGGGTTGCCAGTGCTGGAGGGACACTTCCAGTTCCCCAAGTCCAAAGACCTCATTTTAGAGCCGAGGCCACTGTGGCCTGGAGGGCCCTGTGCATGTCCTCTGCTTGGCACCAGCCTTTCTGAGACTGGGACCAGCATGCATCCACACCGCCACCCGGAGCAGCAGTCCCGGTGTCTGGTTGGTCACAGCCTACGATGGCTCGGGCCGCGGCCTTGTGTGCATTGAGGCCAAAGAGGGTTTGAGCTGCGGGGCCCCAAGCATAAGGGACTTGAGATCCAGCATCGGCAGGGGCAGCTGTCTTTGGTGGCATGAGGGCTGCCATCAAGACCAAAGAACAGAGGGAAAAACACAGGAGGGCTCGCTCCACAATACTGGACCCTCCAAAGAACCAGCCCTGGATTCGGGAAGAGCCCCCAGAGGTCGGGCTGGACTTCTCCCCTCTGATCATTGTTTGCAGCAGCAGCTCCCCCCTCCTACCCCTGCGGCCTGCCACACAAGCTATCCCCCCATCTAGGTGGGGCCAGGGACCAGAGTGCTGGGAGAGGTATCCTAACTGCTGACCACAGAGGCTATTCCAGAGGCAGAGGCCAAGGGCCCTGCGATGCTTGGGCAATACCAAAAAGGAGAGGAGGGTAGGACCTCCCATATCTCCTGAGTGTGAATAGAAATGGTACCTCAGGGCAAGTAGCCAGATACAGGCGCCGAAAGCACTGGCCCTGATGTCTGGTCTAAGGTAGACTTGACTTTGTGCATTGTCAGGGACAAGAGAAGATACATGATCAGACCTTGGGCAAACAGGATTGACCTTATTCCTGGGCATTAACACTTTTCTGGAGGAATCCCCATCACTCCCAGCAACCTACTGGGCAAGAAGGGAGGCCCGAATCACAGTAGAACCGGTGGGGCTTCTGCCCACTCCACTGGGCCACTAGAAACACAAGCGGCACTACTGTTCCCCAGTGACAAGTCAGTTGAGGGGCTCAGGGGTGCTCCAGGCAGCACACTGGCTGTCCTCTATGAACTGCCAGGACCTGCTATGCCAGGGGTGTGGCTCGACCTCTGCTTGGGCCGCCTGTTAGGTAGGACAGCTGGCTGCAAATCTATCAGCTAAGAAAGGCCAGTCTTGCTCAAGGCAGAATTACACCCAGGTCCACGGGCAACGTTCTCTAATGCCTGAAGGGATGGGGTAGTGGGAGAGAGCCCAGAGGGAGAAAATGAGTACATTAGTCTGCCTCGTCCACCTGGTGGGATGGATTTCTGTAACACTGCATCAAGGATGTAGCATTTCCATATAACCCCACTGCCCAGCACTCCTGCAAAGAAACTCTTTGGACTATGCTCTCCAAGGACGGCTGATCCCCCCTTGGGTAATGGCATCCAGTTCTCCCAAACGGGACATCACCTTTGACCCCAACACAATCAGTTAACAGATGGTGTTGATTCCCACTCCCCAGCCCTTTCACTGCGACGCCCGTCCGCTCAGGCACACCCCGTCTCCAGATGACTCCAGAGCTTGCCTGCCAGTCATGGAAATTCTACACTGGTTTCCTACTGGTCTCCCAGTCTCCAGGCTCAACTCTTCCAGTCCTTTCCAGCCACCGCTAACAAGTGATTCTCCCCCGACGCTAACAAGTGATTCTCCCCCGACACCGCTAACCAGGCGTTTCTTCCTGGCTCACAAAACTTTCTACATCTTCCCATCACCCACAGATGAACGTCCAAACTCTGACTTGGGGTGAGAGTCTGGACCCTCCGTGGCCCTCACCCTTCTCCTGCAGACACCTTCCATCCCTGCCCAGACGATTCCCCAGTTGTTCCTGAGCACTTAGCTCACACCCCCGACTCCTCGCCCCATTAAGGGCCTTGATTTTTGCTCAGATTCCAGCTTGCATCCCCGCTCCGTGGTTGCTCAGCACTCTTTAGGAATCTTACAAACTGATTAGTTTCTGTCTGCTGCCTCATATGGCTGCCTGTATTGCCTGGTTGCCTGTCTCTCCAAAGACACGGTAAATTCCTCGAGGGCGTGGATTGTGTTTTGTGGCTCTCTGAAGCCTCAGCCTTGAACCAAAGGCCAGAAGACCTTGCTTGCTCGCCCTGCCTGCTGGTTGCTCCCAGGACCCCCTAGGGCCAGGTCTAGGGGAACTGCAGTCTTCAGTGGGAGAGAGGCAGCCATCAACTCAATACTAATGTCAAGGTTGGCCGGGAAGAAACTTGGGCTGAGACGAAGTGAGCAGAGAGAAAGGGAGAGAGGAAAGAAGAGTCTAGACGTGGCTCCTTTTGCTCTCGAGGGAGAAGTGGAAACTCTCTGTACCCATCGACAGGGAATACCAGCACTGCCCCAGCCCCAGAGCGGTCTGAGTGGAAATTGCCATCACTGTGCCCAGTGTTTGCTGCACCCACCCTGGCTCCCCAGACATGCCAGGGGGTGCGACAGACAACCTGGCTGTGGGTCAGCAGAGAGGCTGCTGGGGCTGGAAGTCACGTCATGGACACAGCAAGGACCCCCCATTTCAGGGAAGTGAGCGTCTCAGGCACACAGTGACCTTCACCCCCCAGTGAGGGATGGAGAAAAGAACGTGAGTGCAGATGTGGGCTGGCGGCAGAGGAGCTTCTGGCTGGGGTGGCAAAGGCCCCTTGCTTGCCCCCACTCCGCCCACGGAGAGGGGGCATGGAGGGTGGTGGCCATTGGGGAGGGGCCAGAAGACTGCAGATTTCTTCCATCAGAACTAAAATCCTCTGTCAAGTGATTCCCAGGGTCTCACCCTCTTTAAGCTGGAGCAGAACATCATCTCAGGTTTCCCTAAACCCTGGCCTTTCGGGGCATGGGTGACAACCCGCCCGCCACTGGACTCTGAGGTCAGGGATGGTCTCTGTTACGGAAAGGGTTTTCTGGGCGGAGAAACGGGGTTGAAATCTGAAAGATGGGGTCCTCCACCTGTTGGGGGGAAAGTGGGCAGAGGCTGGTGCCAGGCCTGCCTGGGCTGTGGTGCCAACCGACTGTTGTCCTGGGGATGCTGGGGAGGGGGACAGTGCCCGTTCCCCCCCCCACCCCCAGGAGCAGGACCTGACCTGCCCTTCCTTCCCCTCGCGCCCACTTCTCCCTGTTCGTTCCCCTCCCACCAGAGCTGCGGGCACCCTGGGCTCAGACGCAGTTCACCCCACAGTCTTATAAACGATGGGGAGAGAGGGAAGGAGGGTAGGGAGGCTCAGGGAAGACAGCCGCGGGGAGGGATGGGGCTGAGCCCTGCCCACGCCCAGCCTGGCCTCCAGGAGACTTTTCCGGGAGCGGAGACGCCCAAAAGGCAGTGCAGCAGCTGGCCTCCTGCAGCCTCCCCAGGGGCACGTGGCCGGTGCAGAGGGTTGTTCTGGGATCTGTTCAAATTTGGAGATTTCCTCGGTATCCCTCAAGAATAAAAGGCTGCTTGCTGGGGTGCAAGGCTGAATTAGACGTACCTTCTATTTCACACTGCAGTGTTTTTCATACTGCCAGTTGCAAACCATTAGTGGGTTGTGAAATCAATTTAGTGGTTTACAGCCAGCACTTTATAACAACAGATTAGAAACAAAAGCCTCAGTGTATGGCATACAG